>NC_079973.1:300000-422784 GCF_029852145.1 Microplitis mediator | reverse complement strand
ATGGTATTACTATGGTATAAATTTTATATAGAATTTGTATGGTATTACTATGGGTATAAATTTTATATAGAATTTGTATGGTATTACTATGGGTATAAATTTTATATAGAATTTGTATGGTATTACTATGGGTATAAATTTTATATAGAATTTGTATGGTATTACTATGGGTATAAATTTTATATAGAATTTGTATGGTATTACTATGGGTATAAATTTTATATAGAATTTGTATGGTATTACTATGGGTATAAATTTTATATAGAATTTGCTATGGTATTACTATGGGTATAAATTTTATATAGAATTTGTATGGTATTACTATGGGTATAAATTTTATATAGAATTTGTATGGTATTACTATGGGTATAAATTTTATATAGAATTTGTATGGTATTACTATGGGTATAAATTTTATATAGAATTTGTATGGTATTACTATGGGTATAAATTTTATATAGAATTTGTATGGTATTACTATGGGTATAAATTTTATATAGAATTTGTATGGTATTACTATGGGTATAAATTTTATATAGAATTTGTATGGTATTACTATGGGTATAAATTTTATATAGAATTTGTATGGTATTACTATGGGTATAAATTTTATATAGAATTTGTATGGTATTACTATGGGTATAAATTTTATATAGAATTTGTATGGTATTACTATGGGTATAAATTTTATATAGAATTTGTATGGTATTACTATGGGTATAAATTTTATATAGAATTTGTATGGTATTACTATGGGTATAAATTTTATATAGAATTTGTATGGTATTACTATGGGTATAAATTTTATATAGAATTTGTATGGTATTACTATGGGTATAAATTTTATATAGAATTTGTATGGTATTACTATGGGTATAAATTTTATATAGAATTTGTATGGTATTACTATGGGTATAAATTTTATATAGAATTTGTATGGTATTACTATGGGTATAAATTTTATATAGAATTTGTATGGTATTACTATGGGTATAAATTTTATATAGAATTTGTATGGTATTACTATGGGTATAAATTTTATATAGAATTTGTATGGTATTACTATGGGTATAAATTTTATATAGAATTTGTATGGTATTACTATGGGTATAAATTTTATATAGAATTTGTATGGTATTACTATGGGTATAAATTTTATATAGAATTTGTATGGTATTACTATGGGTATAAATTTTATATAGAATTTGTATGGTATTACTATGGGTATAAATTTTATATAGAATTTGTATGGTATTACTATGGGTATAAATTTTATATAGAATTTGTATGGTATTACTATGGGTATAAATTTTATATAGAATTTGTATGGTATTACTATGGGTATAAATTTTATATAGAATTTGTATGGTATTACTATGGGTATAAATTTTATATAGAATTTGTATGGTATTACTATGGGTATAAATTTTATATAGAATTTGTATGGTATTACTATGGGTATAAATTTTATATAGAATTTGTATGGTATTACTATGGGTATAAATTTTATATAGAATTTGTATGGTATTACTATGGGTATAAATTTTATATAGAATTTGTATGGTATTACTATGGGTATAAATTTTATATAGAATTTGTATGGTATTACTATGGGTATAAATTTTATATAGAATTTGTATGGTATTACTATGGGTATAAATTTTATATAGAATTTGTATGGTATTACTATGGGTATAAATTTTATATAGAATTTGTATGGTATTACTATGGGTATAAATTTTATATAGAATTTGTATGGTATTACTATGGGTATAAATTTTATATAGAATTTGTATGGTATTACTATGGGTATAAATTTTATATAGAATTTGTATGGTATTACTATGGGTATAAATTTTATATAGAATTTGTATGGTATTACTATGGGTATAAATTTTATATAGAATTTGTATGGTATTACTATGGGTATAAATTTTATATAGAATTTGTATGGTATTACTATGGGTATAAATTTTATATAGAATTTGTATGGTATTACTATGGGTATAAATTTTATATAGAATTTGTATGGTATTACTATGGGTATAAATTTTATATAGAATTTGTATGGTATTACTATGGGTATAAATTTTATATAGAATTTGTATGGTATTACTATGGGTATAAATTTTATATAGAATTTGTATGGTATTACTATGGGTATAAATTTTATATAGAATTTGTATGGTATTACTATGGGTATAAATTTTATATAGAATTTGTATGGTATTACTATGGGTATAAATTTTATATAGAATTTGTATGGTATTACTATGGGTATAAATTTTATATAGAATTTGTATGGTATTACTATGGGTATAAATTTTATATAGAATTTGTATGGTATTACTATGGGTATAAATTTTATATAGAATTTGTATGGTATTACTATGGGTATAAATTTTATATAGAATTTGTATGGTATTACTATGGGTATAAATTTTATATAGAATTTGTATGGTATTACTATGGGTATAAATTTTATATAGAATTGTATGTATTATGGGTAATTTAATTTGGTATTACTATGGGTATAAATTTTATATAGAATTTGTATGGTATTACTATGGGTATAAATTTTATATAGAATTTGTATGGTATTACTATGGGTATAAATTTTATATAGAATTTGTATGGTATTACTATGGGTATAAATTTTATATAGAATTTGTATGGTATTACTATGGGTATAAATTTTATATAGAATTTGTATGGTATTACTATGGGTATAAATTTTATATAGAATTTGTATGGTATTACTATGGGTATAAATTTTATATAGAATTTGTATGGTATTACTATGGGTATAAATTTTATATAGAATTTGTATGGTATTACTATGGGTATAAATTTTATATAGAATTTGTATGGTATTACTATGGGTATAAATTTTATATAGAATTTGTATGGTATTACTATGGGTATAAATTTTATATAGAATTTGTATGGTATTACTATGGGTATAAATTTTATATAGAATTTGTATGGTATTACTATGGGTATAAATTTTATATAGAATTTGTATGGTATTACTATGGGTATAAATTTTATATAGAATTTGTATGGTATTACTATGGGTATAAATTTTATATAGAATTTGTATGGTATTACTATGGGTATAAATTTTATATAGAATTTGTATGGTATTACTATGGGTATAAATTTTATATAGAATTTGTATGGTATTACTATGGGTATAAATTTTATATAGAATTTGTATGGTATTACTATGGGTATAAATTTTATATAGAATTTGTATGGTATTACTATGGGTATAAATTTTATATAGAATTTGTATGGTATTACTATGGGTATAAATTTTATATAGAATTTGTATGGTATTACTATGGGTATAAATTTTATAATAGAATTTGTATGGTATTACTATGGGTATAAATTTTATATAGAATTTGTATGGTATTACTATGGGTATAAATTTTATATAGAATTTGTATGGTATTACTATGGGTATAAATTTTATATAGAATTTGTATGGTATTACTATGGGTATAAATTTTATATAGAATTTGTATGGTATTACTATGGGTATAAATTTTATATAGAATTTGTATGGTATTACTATGGGTATAAATTTTATATAGAATTTGTATGGTATTACTATGGGTATAAATTTTATATAGAATTTGTATGGTATTACTATGGGTATAAATTTTATATAGAATTTGTATGGTATTACTATGGGTATAAATTTTATATAGAATTTGTATGGTATTACTATGGGTATAAATTTTATATAGAATTTGTATGGTATTACTATGGGTATAAATTTTATATAGAATTTGTATGGTATTACTATGGGTATAAATTTTATATAGAATTTGTATGGTATTACTATGGGTATAAATTTTATATAGAATTTGTATGGTATTACTATGGGTATAAATTTTATATAGAATTTGTATGGTATTACTATGGGTATAAATTTTATATAGAATTTGTATGGTATTACTATGGGTATAAATTTTATATAGAATTTGTATGGTATTACTATGGTATAAATTTTATATAGAATTTGTATGGTATTACTATGGGTATAAATTTTATATAGAATTTGTATGGTATTACTATGGGTATAAATTTTATATAGAATTTGTATGGTATTACTATGGGTATAAATTTTATATAGAATTTGTATGGTATTACTATGGGTATAAATTTTATATAGAATTTGTATGGTATTACTATGGGTATAAATTTTATATAGAATTTGTATGGTATTACTATGGGTATAAATTTTATATAGAATTTGTATGGTATTACTATGGGTATAAATTTTATATAGAATTTGTATGGTATTACTATGGGTATAAATTTTATATAGAATTTGTATGGTATTACTATGGGTATAAATTTTATATAGAATTTGTATGGTATTACTATGGGTATAAATTTTATATAGAATTTGTATGGTATTACTATGGGTATAAATTTTATATAGAATTTGTATGGTATTACTATGGGTATAAATTTTATATAGAATTTGTATGGTATTACTATGGGTATAAATTTTATATAGAATTTGTATGGTATTACTATGGGTATAAATTTTATATAGAATTTGTATGGTATTACTATGGGTATAAATTTTATATAGAATTTGTATGGTATTACTATGGGTATAAATTTTATATAGAATTTGTATGGTATTACTATGGGTATAAATTTTATATAGAATTTGTATGGTATTACTATGGGTATAAATTTTATATAGAATTTGTATGGTATTACTATGGGTATAAATTTTATATAGAATTTGTATGGTATTACTATGGGTATAAATTTTATATAGAATTTGTATGGTATTACTATGGGTATAAATTTTATATAGAATTTGTATGGTATTACTATGGGTATAAATTTTATATAGAATTTGTATGGTATTACTATGGGTATAAATTTTATATAGAATTTGTATGGTATTACTATGGGTATAAATTTTATATAGAATTTGTATGGTATTACTATGGGTATAAATTTTATATAGAATTTGTATGGTATTACTATGGGTATAAATTTTATATAGAATTTGTATGGTATTACTATGGGTATAAATTTTATATAGAATTTGTATGGTATTACTATGGGTATAAATTTTATATAGAATTTGTATGGTATTACTATGGGTATAAATTTTATATAGAATTTGTATGGTATTACTATGGGTATAAATTTTATATAGAATTTGTATGGTATTACTATGGGTATAAATTTTATATAGAATTTGTATGGTATTACTATGGGTATAAATTTTATATAGAATTTGTATGGTATTACTATGGGTATAAATTTTATATAGAATTTGTATGGTATTACTATGGGTATAAATTTTATATAGAATTTGTATGGTATTACTATGGGTATAAATTTTATATAGAATTTGTATGGTATTACTATGGGTATAAATTTTATATAGAATTTGTATGGTATTACTATGGGTATAAATTTTATATAGAATTTGTATGGTATTACTATGGGTATAAATTTTATATAGAATTTGTATGGTATTACTATGGGTATAAATTTTATATAGAATTTGTATGGTATTACTATGGGTATAAATTTTATATAGAATTTGTATGGTATTACTATGGGTATAAATTTTATATAGAATTTGTATGGTATTACTATGGGTATAAATTTTATATAGAATTTGTATGGTATTACTATGGGTATAAATTTTATATAGAATTTGTATGGTATTACTATGGGTATAAATTTTATATAGAATTTGTATGGTATTACTATGGGTATAAATTTTATATAGAATTTGTATGGTATTACTATGGGTATAAATTTTATATAGAATTTGTATGGTATTACTATGGGTATAAATTTTATATAGAATTTGTATGGTATTACTATGGGTATAAATTTTATATAGAATTTGTATGGTATTACTATGGGTATAAATTTTATATAGAATTTGTATGGTATTACTATGGGTATAAATTTTATATAGAATTTGTATGGTATTACTATGGGTATAAATTTTATATAGAATTTGTATGGTATTACTATGGGTATAAATTTTATATAGAATTTGTATGGTATTACTATGGGTATAAATTTTATATAGAATTTGTATGGTATTACTATGGGTATAAATTTTATATAGAATTTGTATGGTATTACTATGGGTATAAATTTTATATAGAATTTGTATGGTATTACTATGGGTATAAATTTTATATAGAATTTGTATGGTATTACTATGGGTATAAATTTTATATAGAATTTGTATGGTATTACTATGGGTATAAATTTTATATAGAATTTGTATGGTATTACTATGGGTATAAATTTTATATAGAATTTGTATGGTATTACTATGGGTATAAATTTTATATAGAATTTGTATGGTATTACTATGGGTATAAATTTTATATAGAATTTGTATGGTATTACTATGGGTATAAATTTTATATAGAATTTGTATGGTATTACTATGGGTATAAATTTTATATAGAATTTGTATGGTATTACTATGGGTATAAATTTTATATAGAATTTGTATGGTATTACTATGGGTATAAATTTTATATAGAATTTGTATGGTATTACTATGGGTATAAATTTTATATAGAATTTGTATGGTATTACTATGGGTATAAATTTTATATAGAATTTGTATGGTATTACTATGGGTATAAATTTTATATAGAATTTGTATGGTATTACTATGGGTATAAATTTTATATAGAATTTGTATGGTATTACTATGGGTATAAATTTTATATAGAATTTGTATGGTATTACTATGGGTATAAATTTTATATAGAATTTGTATGGTATTACTATGGGTATAAATTTTATATAGAATTTGTATGGTATTACTATGGGTATAAATTTTATATAGAATTTGTATGGTATTACTATGGGTATAAATTTTATATAGAATTTGTATGGTATTACTATGGGTATAAATTTTATATAGAATTTGTATGGTATTACTATGGGTATAAATTTTATATAGAATTTGTATGGTATTACTATGGGTATAAATTTTATATAGAATTTGTATGGTATTACTATGGGTATAAATTTTATATAGAATTTGTATGGTATTACTATGGGTATAAATTTTATATAGAATTTGTATGGTATTACTATGGGTATAAATTTTATATAGAATTTGTATGGTATTACTATGGGTATAAATTTTATATAGAATTTGTATGGTATTACTATGGGTATAAATTTTATATAGAATTTGTATGGTATTACTATGGGTATAAATTTTATATAGAATTTGTATGGTATTACTATGGGTATAAATTTTATATAGAATTTGTATGGTATTACTATGGGTATAAATTTTATATAGAATTTGTATGGTATTACTATGGGTATAAATTTTATATAGAATTTGTATGGTATTACTATGGGTATAAATTTTATATAGAATTTGTATGGTATTACTATGGGTATAAATTTTATATAGAATTTGTATGGTATTACTATGGGTATAAATTTTATATAGAATTTGTATGGTATTACTATGGGTATAAATTTTATATAGAATTTGTATGGTATTACTATGGGTATAAATTTTATATAGAATTTGTATGGTATTACTATGGGTATAAATTTTATATAGAATTTGTATGGTATTACTATGGGTATAAATTTTATATAGAATTTGTATGGTATTACTATGGGTATAAATTTTATATAGAATTTGTATGGTATTACTATGGGTATAAATTTTATATAGAATTTGTATGGTATTACTATGGGTATAAATTTTATATAGAATTTGTATGGTATTACTATGGGTATAAATTTTATATAGAATTTGTATGGTATTACTATGGGTATAAATTTTATATAGAATTTGTATGGTATTACTATGGGTATAAATTTTATATAGAATTTGTATGGTATTACTATGGGTATAAATTTTATATAGAATTTGTATGGTATTACTATGGGTATAAATTTTATATAGAATTTGTATGGTATTACTATGGGTATAAATTTTATATAGAATTTGTATGGTATTACTATGGGTATAAATTTTATATAGAATTTGTATGGTATTACTATGGGTATAAATTTTATATAGAATTTGTATGGTATTACTATGGGTATAAATTTTATATAGAATTTGTATGGTATTACTATGGGTATAAATTTTATATAGAATTTGTATGGTATTACTATGGGTATAAATTTTATATAGAATTTGTATGGTATTACTATGGGTATAAATTTTATATAGAATTTGTATGGTATTACTATGGGTATAAATTTTATATAGAATTTGTATGGTATTACTATGGGTATAAATTTTATATAGAATTTGTATGGTATTACTATGGGTATAAATTTTATATAGAATTTGTATGGTATTACTATGGGTATAAATTTTATATAGAATTTGTATGGTATTACTATGGGTATAAATTTTATATAGAATTTGTATGGTATTACTATGGGTATAAATTTTATATAGAATTTGTATGGTATTACTATGGGTATAAATTTTATATAGAATTTGTATGGTATTACTATGGGTATAAATTTTATATAGAATTTGTATGGTATTACTATGGGTATAAATTTTATATAGAATTTGTATGGTATTACTATGGGTATAAATTTTATATAGAATTTGTATGGTATTACTATGGGTATAAATTTTATATAGAATTTGTATGGTATTACTATGGGTATAAATTTTATATAGAATTTGTATGGTATTACTATGGGTATAAATTTTATATAGAATTTGTATGGTATTACTATGGGTATAAATTTTATATAGAATTTGTATGGTATTACTATGGGTATAAATTTTATATAGAATTTGTATGGTATTACTATGGGTATAAATTTTATATAGAATTTGTATGGTATTACTATGGGTATAAATTTTATATAGAATTTGTATGGTATTACTATGGGTATAAATTTTATATAGAATTTGTATGGTATTACTATGGGTATAAATTTTATATAGAATTTGTATGGTATTACTATGGGTATAAATTTTATATAGAATTTGTATGGTATTACTATGGGTATAAATTTTATATAGAATTTGTATGGTATTACTATGGGTATAAATTTTATATAGAATTTGTATGGTATTACTATGGGTATAAATTTTATATAGAATTTGTATGGTATTACTATGGGTATAAATTTTATATAGAATTTGTATGGTATTACTATGGGTATAAATTTTATATAGAATTTGTATGGTATTACTATGGGTATAAATTTTATATAGAATTTGTATGGTATTACTATGGGTATAAATTTTATATAGAATTTGTATGGTATTACTATGGGTATAAATTTTATATAGAATTTGTATGGTATTACTATGGGTATAAATTTTATATAGAATTTGTATGGTATTACTATGGGTATAAATTTTATATAGAATTTGTATGGTATTACTATGGGTATAAATTTTATATAGAATTTGTATGGTATTACTATGGGTATAAATTTTATATAGAATTTGTATGGTATTACTATGGGTATAAATTTTATATAGAATTTGTATGGTATTACTATGGGTATAAATTTTATATAGAATTTGTATGGTATTACTATGGGTATAAATTTTATATAGAATTTGTATGGTATTACTATGGGTATAAATTTTATATAGAATTTGTATGGTATTACTATGGGTATAAATTTTATATAGAATTTGTATGGTATTACTATGGGTATAAATTTTATATAGAATTTGTATGGTATTACTATGGGTATAAATTTTATATAGAATTTGTATGGTATTACTATGGGTATAAATTTTATATAGAATTTGTATGGTATTACTATGGGTATAAATTTTATATAGAATTTGTATGGTATTACTATGGGTATAAATTTTATATAGAATTTGTATGGTATTACTATGGGTATAAATTTTATATAGAATTTGTATGGTATTACTATGGGTATAAATTTTATATAGAATTTGTATGGTATTACTATGGGTATAAATTTTATATAGAATTTGTATGGTATTACTATGGGTATAAATTTTATATAGAATTTGTATGGTATTACTATGGGTATAAATTTTATATAGAATTTGTATGGTATTACTATGGGTATAAATTTTATATAGAATTTGTATGGTATTACTATGGGTATAAATTTTATATAGAATTTGTATGGTATTACTATGGGTATAAATTTTATATAGAATTTGTATGGTATTACTATGGGTATAAATTTTATATAGAATTTGTATGGTATTACTATGGGTATAAATTTTATATAGAATTTGTATGGTATTACTATGGGTATAAATTTTATATAGAATTTGTATGGTATTACTATGGGTATAAATTTTATATAGAATTTGTATGGTATTACTATGGGTATAAATTTTATATAGAATTTGTATGGTATTACTATGGGTATAAATTTTATATAGAATTTGTATGGTATTACTATGGGTATAAATTTTATATAGAATTTGTATGGTATTACTATGGGTATAAATTTTATATAGAATTTGTATGGTATTACTATGGGTATAAATTTTATATAGAATTTGTATGGTATTACTATGGGTATAAATTTTATATAGAATTTGTATGGTATTACTATGGGTATAAATTTTATATAGAATTTGTATGGTATTACTATGGGTATAAATTTTATATAGAATTTGTATGGTATTACTATGGGTATAAATTTTATATAGAATTTGTATGGTATTACTATGGGTATAAATTTTATATAGAATTTGTATGGTATTACTATGGGTATAAATTTTATATAGAATTTGTATGGTATTACTATGGGTATAAATTTTATATAGAATTTGTATGGTATTACTATGGGTATAAATTTTATATAGAATTTGTATGGTATTACTATGGGTATAAATTTTATATAGAATTTGTATGGTATTACTATGGGTATAAATTTTATATAGAATTTGTATGGTATTACTATGGGTATAAATTTTATATAGAATTTGTATGGTATTACTATGGGTATAAATTTTATATAGAATTTGTATGGTATTACTATGGGTATAAATTTTATATAGAATTTGTATGGTATTACTATGGGTATAAATTTTATATAGAATTTGTATGGTATTACTATGGGTATAAATTTTATATAGAATTTGTATGGTATTACTATGGGTATAAATTTTATATAGAATTTGTATGGTATTACTATGGGTATAAATTTTATATAGAATTTGTATGGTATTACTATGGGTATAAATTTTATATAGAATTTGTATGGTATTACTATGGGTATAAATTTTATATAGAATTTGTATGGTATTACTATGGGTATAAATTTTATATAGAATTTGTATGGTATTACTATGGGTATAAATTTTATATAGAATTTGTATGGTATTACTATGGGTATAAATTTTATATAGAATTTGTATGGTATTACTATGGGTATAAATTTTATATAGAATTTGTATGGTATTACTATGGGTATAAATTTTATATAGAATTTGTATGGTATTACTATGGGTATAAATTTTATATAGAATTTGTATGGTATTACTATGGGTATAAATTTTATATAGAATTTGTATGGTATTACTATGGGTATAAATTTTATATAGAATTTGTATGGTATTACTATGGGTATAAATTTTATATAGAATTTGTATGGTATTACTATGGGTATAAATTTTATATAGAATTTGTATGGTATTACTATGGGTATAAATTTTATATAGAATTTGTATGGTATTACTATGGGTATAAATTTTATATAGAATTTGTATGGTATTACTATGGGTATAAATTTTATATAGAATTTGTATGGTATTACTATGGGTATAAATTTTATATAGAATTTGTATGGTATTACTATGGGTATAAATTTTATATAGAATTTGTATGGTATTACTATGGGTATAAATTTTATATAGAATTTGTATGGTATTACTATGGGTATAAATTTTATATAGAATTTGTATGGTATTACTATGGGTATAAATTTTATATAGAATTTGTATGGTATTACTATGGGTATAAATTTTATATAGAATTTGTATGGTATTACTATGGGTATAAATTTTATATAGAATTTGTATGGTATTACTATGGGTATAAATTTTATATAGAATTTGTATGGTATTACTATGGGTATAAATTTTATATAGAATTTGTATGGTATTACTATGGGTATAAATTTTATATAGAATTTGTATGGTATTACTATGGGTATAAATTTTATATAGAATTTGTATGGTATTACTATGGGTATAAATTTTATATAGAATTTGTATGGTATTACTATGGGTATAAATTTTATATAGAATTTGTATGGTATTACTATGGGTATAAATTTTATATAGAATTTGTATGGTATTACTATGGGTATAAATTTTATATAGAATTTGTATGGTATTACTATGGGTATAAATTTTATATAGAATTTGTATGGTATGGTATTATTACATAAACTTGTTGCTGTGATAGAAATTCGATAGAAAACCCATAGAAAATTGATATAAAACATAAACCTGTTGCTGTGATAGAAAATCGATAGAAAATCAATAGAAAATCGGTCTGTCAGTTGACCCTGCGGGCCAGCCCCAAAACTCCCTGCTGTTCTCGAGCTTGTTGAGCTCGAAAACATTATTGTGATTACATTTCCGAGCTCTTTGAGCTCGCAAATACTTTTGTTTGCCATTGTTTTGTAAAAAACCATTTTTTAGAATTTCCTTCTCCCACGATATCCCGCGAACGAATTAACCGATTTTGATGGTTGAGGTGGCAATCGACGAGTTTTATCAAGTTTTGAAGCTGTTCAAATTTTGAAATCGATTTATTTAGCCGTTTTTGAGAAATTTCAAAAATACCAAGGAAAAAATTTTTTTTGAATTCTTTCGTCAACGGTTTCTCTTGAACGAATAAACCGATTTCGATGGTTGAGGTGGCATTCGACGCGGCTTATAGAGCTTTAGAGCTGATTAGATTTTGGAATCAATCTATCGAGCAAATCAAAAGTTATCCAAATAAAACATTTTTGAAAAAATTTTATTTTTGAAATATCTCTGAACGCACCCTACCGATTAATCTCAAATCTTTACGGCTTCAAGACATTAACAAGCCGCGTCGAATGACACCTCAACGATCAAAATCGGTTCATTCGTTCAAGAGTTATGAATATTTACATACATACATACGTACTTACGTACGTACACACATACATACACTCGGACATCATCGTGAAATTAGTCAGGATAGCTTCCTAGGACCTCGAAACGTCGACATCTGATGGAAATTCGATTTTCGTAAATCGGACCGAAACCAATAACTTCCCGAATTTTTGAAAATCCACAATTTTCTTAGCG
This sequence comes from Microplitis mediator, assembly GCF_029852145.1. Taxonomy (NCBI): domain Eukaryota; kingdom Metazoa; phylum Arthropoda; class Insecta; order Hymenoptera; family Braconidae; genus Microplitis; species Microplitis mediator. The sequence continues at coordinate 409,445 of NC_079973.1, read as the reverse complement.
GGAAGTTTAGAATAGAATTATCGCCAGTTGAATTCTCTGGAAATCCCAGAGAAATTCCATAGAAATCTCAGAGAAAATATGGACCCAGCACTCGGTGTTGTAAAAAAAAGTAGAATTATCGGCAGTTGAATTCTCTGGAAATCCAAGAGACATTACCTAAGTAATGGACTTAATTTTTCTTTTAATTTTCGAGGAACCCTATGGGGTGTAGCCCTGGTGCTAAATAATTAAAAAAAATCCTGCGGATTAATTGTAATTGATAAATTAATAAAAGAAATGACAGTCCGACTAGTCCGAACGTCTTGATCAGGTTAATTTTTTTTCTGTAATTGAATAAAAACTAAAAAAATAAATATAGTTAATAAAGTCGATAGAGTTGATTACCTTGTAAGCGGTAACGATTTAAATGTCAGCCGTTTAATGAAGTTAGAAGCGACGTAGAAGGTATAAGGTATCATCGATGTCATTAAATAGTAGCTCGGCATTAGTCCGAGCGATGGTTTCAATGTATGTGCGTGTATACAAACATATCGGGAAATTTAAAATCCCATCAGGACGAGCCAGTAGAGAACATCCGGTCGATCTAGTTTCAGTTTCATATTAGCTCGCTCTGGCTGTTCCGCGATGAAAGCGAAGACTACTCGATCTCTATAAGTCCGACTTTGGATGAATAAAATGATACTGGATACATCAATCTGGAAAGTATCGAGAGTAAAGCAATTAATGTCCATTAAATTGAAGCTTTTATATTATGAGAAAACGGGAAATTGAAACCAATCACTTTTAACTATCGTCATTTACTCATATCATTATATACATATATAATAACAATAATAATAATCGTGTCTTTATTTCAGTTGACCTGTGCCTCGAAATTTTTAATATTATTTATAATTGCGTGTTTTATGTTTTGTAAGCTGACCCACATGTCACGTCAGATTAAATACCACCTGTATGTTAATAAACATATAACAGTTTCAATTACATATTTAATATTCAACACCAAATTAATGCCCGCTCGAAGTCTTTTTCAGAGCGGGCTCCGAAAAAAAATTCAAACCCCGTGAGTTTAAAATTCCATCGATCAATTAATGAAAAAAAAATTAACGCAAAGCTCCAAAAAAATTTTAAATCAACTGAAACGTGACAAATAATTTGTTTAAACAAAAAATATTAATGGGCCATAAATGCGGCAACAAAGTAATAAATATATAATTTAAAATATAAAACTTGATTAACAATTATCTATTACATCGTTTAATTAATTATAAGTGTGTTATAACGAGACAATTATAAATGATGTAATAACTCAATAAACTTGTATAAATATATATATAAATATAAAAAGTAAGTATAAATAAGGTGTTTGTACATTCACCTCTCGACCAAAGTCACATTTGCGTATGCAAAGTAAAATAATAAAATTTCTTCCTCTCTCTTGAGGTCTTTCTGAGCCGCATAAAGAGAAAGACGCATCGTCATCCTTTTTCAGCCGAGGAGAGAGTCCTAGTGCAGTGGATAGCGTAATGTAGTCTAGTACACCGTAGCATTAGAAATTGCGACCCCCTACGAGGCGATATACGTGCTGATCCACTTCCTGATTTTTTGAAGACGTCCACCCAGCAACGTCCACTCCTATCCCGCTCTACTCTCTATGCCTCAACTTCTCGGTTCGTGTCTGCATCACCTGCGAATAGCACACACACACACACTCACACACGATCAACATAAAATGAAAAAAAAAGCAGGCGTGTTTTATACTGGACACAAGTTAAACTAGTCGAGTCGTGGACTCGCTATCAGTGCAGCATCTACGCCTTGGATTGTGCTAGCTTATAGCTTCTATACATAACTTAACTATACTAATGCAGTTTCTCGAGCACTATAAATAAAAATAAAGAGAGATTTAACACACAGTTGACTACTTACTGCACAGCTATACTGCTGTACGTGTAAATATGCGTGCATGCTGCTCCATTTTCCATTTCGATGCCGGAGAGCTATCAAATTAACACGTTCACTGGAGAAAGATCGTCTGTTAATCTCCTATAGACCCGGCTGTAGCTTTTACCGCTAAATAAAGCTGAGATTAAAGCTTAGGGTTTAATGTTGTGGTTACTGGCGATAGTCTTGGTTGTCTTGGTTATAATGTGGCTTCCGGTTTAAGATCGAACCGTCCGAGCCAGCAGAATACCAGCTCACAACAGAGCCTCACATATTATCAGAAGAGAGACACTGCACGTATCGTTTTCATGCATGCTCGTTAATCCCGAACGACTTTTCCAATTCTACAGTTCCTGACTTTTATTTGCGGCTAATTGAGGCTAATAGCCACCAGCGTGCTCAATAATAAAAAATGATTGTTGTTTGTTTGTTTTATTAAAACAACTTCTCTATTGATGATCGGTTCGGTGAAATTGTTAATTTACTGTTAAATTGTTTGTTGGGTTCTAAATATATTTTAAATTTAAAATTCCCGACCCTGAATCCTGAATGACTCGAGACTCCACACCCCTCGTAATTTTTATAATTGTTGGCATTCTTTGAGATCGACACGTAACCTCGAGTGTTATATCCAGTCGGTTTTGGAAAGTTGGAGATCATCTATCTTTGTGGAGGCGCGGTGCTGTTGCTGTTGCTGTTGCTGTTGTATTTAACCGCTCGGAGCGATATGTGCTCAAGGATCCCTCGAAATAAATGTTGAGATAGAGTTTGAGATTGAGGTAAACCGGCGGTGCAACGCGTCGCTTATTCGTGGGAAGGATGAGAATAAAAGTTTATCCAAGGTCCCTGCCGGAAGTTATATATATTTAGTATCATTGATATCAGTATCTTTTATGCAGACGCCTTGGACATCGGCTATTAATGCACAAAATAGAAATCTCTTTATGTTATTTACTTAAATAAAAATCGCAAGGTGATTACTTATGCTCGAGGTGAACAGATTAACGTCAACATCCATTTGCGTCTCCAATAATTATCTCCACTTTTGTATTACTCGGATAGACATTTTTATTGTTTATATCCATGATCTATCTCCTCAACTGTACAGAGGAAAAAAATTGTCGGCTAATTTTAAAATTTATCTTAAATTCTGAATATATTTAAAGTTATTTTAAAAATTTCCGATGAATAGTCGGTTGAATAAAAAGCAAAGCCCAGTTGTAAGGCGAAGCAAACTCATAGCTCGACGACAACAATTTACCTGGAGACAATAATGTTTACACATGGTAACATCGACAATGAATTTAATCCAATAAATTCCGAGTACAATGGACTTTAATGTGTCTTTAGTTATTTTTTGTTATCGTGAATAACCGCCGCGGCGTGAAACACTTGGACAAAATACATAACGCGGCAGTTTCTCGAGTCCAATTGTCCGTTGTTGTGTGTCAGAGTGCACTGGGAACAAAGCAACAAAGCCCTGTGTTAATATTGAGACCGAAATAAATCGGGAGACGGCGAATATAAGGAAAAGTTTTTTTAAAAAAAGAAATACGCGTGATTGCGGAAGTGTTCGGGCGATCGATATCCCGATGGTGATTTCCTCGATGGGGAACGGGATCGACGATTCGATCGAGAAATTTAGATCCATGCGGATTCGTCACTGATCCAGTTTCTTCACTTTTTATTTTATTTATTATCTTTTTCTGTCTGCGCTGTCTACTTTCCATAATAGCGACTAGTTCATAATTTATATTATTATTGAAATTACACGCGCCGCAAAAAAGATAATTTTATAAGCTTTGAGTCTCTACTTTAACATACTTTTTATTAAATTTATGGAAAAAATTATCTTGTCAGCTTGTATATCAAAAATTTCAGAATTTTCAATTTTTTGTTTTGGGCTGTAACTTTTGAGGAAATTTTTTTAGCTTCGATTTATTGATTTTATTGAAAAACTCAGACTTTTTCCGATCCCTAGAGGGGGTTTTCAAGCTTTCTATGACTTTCATTTACTGAATTATGAAAACTTATATCGAGCCCAAAAATCCTACTTTCCAAAATCGTCATCAAGCTTTTTATCATAAAAAAAAAAAAATTGATAAAATAATTATTTAATGATAGCAAGTACTGTTAAATGTTTACGCAATAACAAATACTGTTAATTAAAAGTATTTGCACATGAGTAGCAAGAGCATGATCAGCAAAACTTCAGACCTGTCTGTTGTCGTAAACAGAGTCGTTAAACCAGGCCTCGACACATTCACACATTTGTTTCTCTACCTCACAATTACCATAAAAATAAAAATAATAATAAAAAAACTGAGAAAACAAAAGGAAAATTTTCCGATTTATCTAAAATTCCTCATGAAATTATTCATAACAATTATCTATCTAAACAATAACTATTGTCGTAAACCGATCCGAGTTGGTCACGACTCGAGATAGTTTCGTAATTGATAAAGACTCCTGAGAAATTGATAAGTGCACATAATTACGATAATAGCAGTAGCATTATACCTTTTGTGAAGAAGCCTCTATAACAAAATAAAATAAAATATAATATTATAAAAGATGTGCTCAGTCCAGATTCTCGCATTCCTCTTTACTTGTACTTGTGTACTCGTAACCCGACAGAGTCTGCTCAGCTTATCTTCTTTCATTTCATTTATTTCTATTCTCTCGTCCATTCTTACGTTGCCTCGATTATTATTATAACAGTAGGCTGGACAACGAGTAGCATTAAACCCACTAGTAGTTGTTGTTCTTCTTCTTCTTCTTTTTCTTCTTCTTCTTCATCTTCTTCTTCTTGTTGTATAGTCACCGTGTGGTGTCCTGCAATCATAACGGTACTAAATTCATTCCTTATTCAGATGCTCTACTATTATACTCCCATAATTATTTTATATATATTATTATTCTATTTATCATGTTTTATAGAAATATTTACAAGCAATAAAAAAAAAAAAAAGAAAAGTGATTAATTAAATTAATTTAATTTAAAATAAAATGTAAATAATAAATTCAGATTAATGTCAAAAAGTGTGAATTAACAAGTACCAACACACTCTTCTTGGCTTTTTTATTTTTTTTTTATCAGCTTGTCGTCATTAGTCAAGTATCGGCGGTGTCATTAGTCTCGGAGTTAAGTACCGATACAGAAAGGATACCACTGAGTAGAGAATAAAAGTAACTAAGTATAGAATAAAAGCTAAATAGATTAAACACTTGATTCGGAGATTATAAATATATAAATGGAAAAAGCGATGGTTCGAATTATAAAACTGGTTTGACGTCTCATCAAACACTCATCCTACAGATCAAACTGAAACCTAAATTAAATCTAAACTTCCCGCCTTATTTATATTATTATTTTCATCTAATTAACTACCCGTAATTTAATTATAAATTTACCCAGCGTTTTAAAATGCTTTTAACGAAATCTCAACATTAGCGCCGTACTCTCTAAAACTAAATAAGTGAAAATTTCACTAATTGAAATAGTGATCTTAAAATTCACTACAAAATTAGTGATTTTGAATTAGATTCACTAATTCATTAGTGATTCCCCGGATTCTACAATGATTACTAGTGGTGCCTCGCTTAAGGACTTTTTATTCTGTCATAGAATTATCAAATTCAGGGCAAAATTAATTACGATAATTTTTAAATACAACTGAACAGTAGTAATTAAGGTAAGTTAATTAAATAAAACCTAATTTAGTTGCTAAATAATACATCTTGTTATTTTTTAATAGCTTTATATTTTTACTCCAACTTTTTTTACCGAACCTTAATCAAAACCATCATTGACAATAGAATCAGGTTATGAGTATAATTATGATATAAATATTTACCATACGAAAATAATTTTAATTGTTAATTTAGTCGATCAAGTTGCTAAAAAAATTTTATAATCAATTACAAATAATAATAATAATAATAATAATAATATTTTGATACAATATTATTAGCAACGATAATATATTTCCAAATAAATCCTCGTCAACAAGTGAATTAGTACATTTTTGACTAATTCAATCAGTGAAATTTTCACTAATTCTATATGTTGTTTTTTTCACTAATTCAAAAAGTTAATAGTCACTAATTCATAGTCGTATACTTTGGACAATTTAGATTAGTGAATATTCACAAGTAATTAGTGGTTTTTCACTAATTTAGTTTTAGAGAGTAATTTACATCCTACCAAATCCATAAAACCCATAAATTAGACCGTGTAATACCAAATAATACAACGTAAAATATATATAAGCTAGTAAGGAAGAGAGTATTCACACACGCGATTTAAAACCGCGGGTCAGCTGCTTACGCTGTCCGTCGAATGCTGTTGCGTAATCCCGGCGATTTAGTGCATCAATTTTTTTTCTACCCATACATACATACATGCACACATATGTACATAGGTATTTACGTACTTAGGTAGGTACATTGGTGTAGATTGGTATGTTTAAGCTGAGTAAAGGCTGTGGTCGTGATATGTACATGCGATGGCGCAAGGGAAAACGCGGCATGGACCACGCCGATGATTTTATACATTACAAATCCCTACATAACACTACTCTACTTTTAAATGTATGTATATGTAGTATAGTGTAAAAGTAATCCATATATTTAATAAGGTGGATGTAGATGTGGATGTATATCTATAGAGCACAAGTTGTGTTAGTCGGGCGTGGTCCCGGTGGCCATGGAATGCGCTCACTTTCACCGAGAGACGCGAGAGAGCCAAGTTAACTCTTTTTATTTTAATCAACAAGGATAAATGTATACATTGGTCTTTTATTCGTCTACTTGCGGATATACAAACACGCAGATCACCTCACCTGGACCTTTATTTTATTCTATTTATCAGTAGGTATTTTAAATTACCGTATGCCGTATGGAGCATAACGTGTGCCATGTGCCGAGTACCGACTGTACCGAGTGCCGTGCAAGTATAATAATAAAATAGTGGACGACAACGACGACAACAACAACAGTAACAGCAACAGAACACATTTAATGTATTTAATGACGGTGAAGAGAAAGAGGAATCACACACGGACACACGTGTGTGCCAACCAATCCAGACTAACGTACACAGGGAATGTGTGAGTCTGGTGCCAGTGTAGGAGCACAGCTATTTGGCTTTCTAGACAAAGTGTGCTCGAGACGTTTTAACGTTGTTGTAGAGCAAGACTACGTTATGTACTCCTACGTGACTCCACCCGTACAGTACTGATACGTATACAACAGCTACAGCAACCGGGAATCGAGATCACTCGTGCATGGGATCCAAGTAGATCGACCTACCGCTCTGCTGATATCCAGCCTCTGCCTGCCTCGGATATTTTTATGCTGACTTTCGTCCTCAGACACGCAATTTTTTTTTATCCACTATTTTTATTTGCGTCGAGGTAATTTAGACAATTATATATTTATTTATGTTTAAGCAATGTTCATTTAATTTTCAGTACTTTTTGCGGATTTTTAAAATTATTTTATTGCAGAACCGGATGCTGATGATTGCACGTCGAATTATGAAACTTTTAGATTTATTTTCTAGTAGTTGACATCTTTTGAGTTCCCAAGACGATTTAATGCCGTTTAAATAATTTTTTTTTGGTAATTATGCAGTTCCGCTCCATCTAGACCCTCGCCGCAGCTGCTGGAAAAAATAACTCGAGTCTAATAAATTCAAGTGAATAAAATAAATGTCGGACAATTAAATGAATAAAAAAGTTATAATAATTCAGGAGCCAAAAATGATGTAGTTTGTTTATTGATACATTATGCAAATGCCGATAAAAATGGAGATAAAAAGGAGAGAAGGTGAATGTGAATGTGAATCATTGATGGGCGAGGCCTTGGTAGGATTTGCATCCCAGCCATGCACCGTTCACAATAACAGAGTAGAGATGCATTGGCAAGTCCGTATCCGAGGTGTATCCAGATCCAGGCAAAGTCTCTCTACTCGACAACCGAGAGGTTTATAAAGATAATTGATGCACCGAATTGCCGGTTCGGCAGAACACTCGTGAGAGATCTTTCGAGGAGTATTTTATATTTCGTAACTTCTTTTAATATGGACGTGTGTACTCCAAAGTAAAGAGAAGAGAAGAGAAAAGAATAAAATAAAATAAAAGCTAAGAAAATAAAGTCAAGTGGTCTCGTGTTGGTACACTTAACTCCTCTGCTCAATAAAGTCCGGCCAAGGGCAGTCACGCTCTTCTCAAATCCCGTACCGGCAATATACAAGATGATTATTCCCCGATCAGTTTATGCCGGGTTTTTATTCTTAATTTAGCTTTTTGTTTCTTATTATTAATTCCGTCATTACCGAGGTCTGCTCGGTTATTTTTTACGCCCTTGATGGACAGATGAAAGTTTTAATAAGAATTCACTGGGCTCCGTTGACGTATTTCATGTGTAAAACAACAGCAACAAGACTGCTGATGCCACCCTGACTTGACTCGTGAGTTGCGAATTGTGAGTAGGATTTGCGCAATATCTTTCTTTTTTTCTTCTCCAAAGACTTGTGGCGAAAAGCAGATTAATTGACGCGTCGATTACACTTACGTTAAAAGGAACTTCCAAATAAACATTCCCAGAGACTGCTGGGCTCTGTTACTGGGCATGTAATTAAACGATGAGCAAAGCCTAAGTACGCCTTCAAGCTCCAACTTATCCAGCGGTACCACATTCGTCTTTCCATCGGATTAAGACTTTATCTGACATTATTGATCACTTAAAATCTTGTCTCCAGTTACATTTTATTTATCTCAACCCGAGTCTAAAATAAAATTGATTAATGTTAATAATTACTGTTTTTTTTTTATTAGAAAGTTTTTTAAAAATAACTAAAGATTGAGAGGCAAAGCAATTAAATAGTTAATGCTGGTGATTGTCGATATTTATATTATAGATTTAAGATTTTTTCGTGTCTCGAGTGATCGATCAAGCGAGAAGATTATAAAATTAAAATGTAATGATAGGAGAGTGTAGAATAAAAAGAGTCTAACGTAACTCCTCCCTGAAGCCGAATCGGGAGTGCAATAATTATAATAATAATAATAATAATAATAATAATAATAATAATGATAATGATAATAAAAATAACTATATCTGGTGTGTAACTATGTAATGTGAGGAGAAGGTAGTTTAATTTCGCTTTCGAAACGCCGTTAAGTCGATCGATCGATGTCGTGGATCACTCAGAGGCCGTTGGCTTCCCGATCTTGGCATTCCGCCGGTTGATTTACATTTTTAAAAATATCTTTATTATTTAATTATGTGGGTTTTTCATTGTCGTTATACTTTAAAAAAATATTATTATAATAATAATAATAATAATAAATAACTGAGCTAATAAAAACATTAAATCGAATTTAAAAATCCAGTCGTGAGGTCATAAGAATTTTTAATGAAACCCGTAGGGCCTGGATAATTCAGTCATTTTCTGGGCCAAAATCATCACGAATCAATTGTCAGTTGTTACATAACTTACCCATTATACTTTCAATACTTGAATAAATAATTACCTTGCATTATCCAATTTTATAAATTTGTTTACTTAATTTTTTTTTTGCAGTAAAAAAATTACAAATGAAATAGGGAAAAAAAAAATTTCACATGAGTTTTTTATCTCCAGTTCCCAAATCAGTATAAGTATAAAAAATTTTTGAATGTTAAAAAAATTACGAAGTAATTCAGAACCATTCTGCCCCGGCTTCTTTTCCCTACTGGTAATACAAAGTAGTTTATTTAAAAAATGTAGATCTCGGTTGCGTAAACGCGTATTTCCTTGTCTCAAAACACCCACGTATAAACGAGCTAGACAGAAGAGAATTTTGTAGCAGCACAAATGCTGGATAGATTGTAGACTTGAAGACGTCAAGGCGTAGGTACTGATATATCAGTTCTAGAAAATATTCCGGAAAACACTTGATGATTTAGACGTATGTCTGAGAGCGAATACCTTTGTCAGAGTATTGGTGGCTTGCACACATGTGTGATTTAAATTCTGTTGAAGATCATACTCGTTTTACTCAGAACTTCTCATGGAATACGAGGATCAGATGGATACGCGGAGATCAGGGCGTGGTTGGTTTTATGTAAGCTTCAACACATACAAATATATAAATTCATCTATATCTATATCTCTATCTCTATATACATATATATGTAGTTTGTTGTTTTTGTTATTCTTATTACATCTACTTACTCTGGTACAGAGCAGAAACTACGTCCCGATTATTCCGTTTATTCGATACCGGTACCACCGTCACGAGTTCTTTGGCAATTTTTTACTCGGTTGCTTTGACATTTCAAAATTTATTTCATTTAATATTTAGCTCTCAATGTAAATATTTTACATTTATAAAAATCAGGAATATAAAAAAAAAATTAATAGTAATAATAATAATTAAGTAATTAAATGAGACGTCGGATATTTTTTTATTTAATAAAGATGACGAAATGAAATCCAAGAGTTGTGTAGTAGAAGCGTTGATAATCGCAGACAGCTGACCAGTCAGTCAGTATTATAAAACTCTGCAGATCGAACACGCAAAGAAAAATCGTGGGAATTTTAAAACTATAAAATATAATACTAGTTATAACTAAGTCAAAGCGGAAGCTCTCAGGTACAATTAAATTCACTTACACGTACTCAAAATAATCGAGTTTGTAGTTTGCAGTTGATATATATAAATAAATAAATAAATATGAGGCTGGAAGATACATGCTGCGTGGGCATTTGAATCATTGGAGCTGCTCAGCATGCAAATTTAAACGTATTTATTACGATCAAACATTTATGAAAAATATAAATATATATTACATAAATCTTCTTCGAGATAATTAGCATCATCAACCTGTTAAGGCCATTGAGATGTCCATGGAACAATTATCTCAAGTCTTACCTTTTAATTTGGATCATCACTGCATTTAAAAAAAAAAATTAATTACGTAAATTAATAATTAAATTTATTTGTGAGTGTCTGGACTAATTCAGAGCACAGAAATATTGGGCCCAAGTGCTCATTACTGTCTCTCATTCTCTCAACCGCTCCGTCACACTTCTTCATATATATATATATAGAATAAGTATCTGTAGATGTGAGAAGTGAAGTGAGGCCGCGGCAAAAGAGCTGGCAAGAGATACTAACGGATTACAGATTAGTGGGTGTGTTGCAGGTCGATACGGGTGTGCGACCATGCGTTGAAATGAAAGGAGACGCGACTTCTGTACTGAAGAGAATTTATTATTTTTTTGATAAACTTAAGCTGCGGTAGAAGGATCTTTGAGGCTAATATTTTATGAATTATGGAACTCTTGGATGTTTCAAGAGTAGGCTCGGATGATTGGATTTAACTTTCTGTTATCTCGTGATTTCTAGTTGGCAACAATCGGTGGTGCGTATAGAGAGGAGGATTGCTCGAGCAGTGTCACTGAAGGAAGGAATTATTTCCCCTTTTTTATCAGAAAGCTTTAGTGTCAGTAACGATTTTACAGATTAAACTTTTGCCAACGAGTAACCGGACTTGAGAAATAGTTGAAAATAATGTTTTTTCCTAAAACTGTCACTACTTCCTAGTTTGTTATCAGAGTTGAGCATCAACGACATGGAACAAGGACCCGAACGCTTTTGATTTCATAAAAAGTATGAATTTATTTCCTTCACTTTTATGTCCTAGGGTCTTACAGAAGACTTTTCTGATACCAAGAAATTTTATGGAAATCCCAGAGAAAATTTAGAATAAGGGCTCGGTAATTGAAAGAAAGCTATTGGCTTCGAAAATGCCGATTCTGGTCCCAGACTCTTAGAAAAAAATATCAAAATATCAAGTTACAGGATGACAACTGCACAGGTGCGTTCAGGGTGACCTCCTGCACTAGAAAAATGATAAAAGCAATTAAATGAAGCCGTGGAGTTCTAGCAGGAGAATTATCAGCCTCGAGAATGGGCTAAAATGGGCGAAAATGCCGATTCTGGCCCCAAACTCTTAGAAAAAAATATCAAAATATCAAGTTACAGGATGACAACTGCACAGGTGCGTTCAGGGCGACCTCCTGCACTAGAAAATTGATAAAAGCAATTAAATGGAGCCGTGGAGTCCTAGCAGGAGAGCTATTGGCTTCGAAAATGGGCAAAAAGGCTGATTCGGGCCATTTCATACACTGTAAAAAATCACCGGGGTAAGTCCAAGCGGTGTAGGTGTTAAAATTATCGGTGTTAACTTTACCCCCGAAAGCGGTGTGAAAATAACGCCGCCACCGGTGTAAATATTCTGTACCGGTGTTAAAATAACGCCGCCACCGGTGTAAATATTCCAGACCGGTGTTAAAATAACGCTGCCGCCGGTGTAGATATTCTTTACCGGTGTTAAAATATTTTACTTTGTGAATATTTTTACTTACTCGATCACTATACTTATTAATAAATGATATTTTTTATTATTTTTCATAAAGAACTGACATTTTTTGTGTTTTATAATCTTTAAAGTTAATACTCCAAGCGGACGCAATTTACCCCGCTTTTACACCGGCATTACTCCGCTTTTACACCTGTTACCCCGCTTTTACACCGGTATTACTCCGCTTTTACTCCGGTTACCCCGCTTTAACACCGGTATTTTTAACACCGGTGTAATTTCATTTTTACACCGGGTGGAGTTAAAACGAGTCAATTTTTAACACCGCTCTTTTTACAGTGTATTGCACATTCCGTGCTTTTAATTGATTACCCGATGTGTTTTTCACACATGTAAAATCTGACTTACTGTTTGCCCACGATTATTCTTTAATATACAATTTCCTTATCCCCGTCAATCGTCGACTGCGTTATTGCGCGGGAAAAATTCAAACTTACCGCTACTCGCAGCAAGTCGAATTTTCATGTAACGTCGTAATAACCTCACACATAGAAACGATTATTTTTTTTTTTTGGCATATGCATGTACAAAAGATTATGATCAATGAAAAAAAAAGCAACAATCCAATAAAATAGAGTTATTGTAATAGATATAATTTATAAGCACTCTCATAATTAATTGGTGCTCTTATTTTTGTACGTGACAACTTATATAATGGAGAATAAAGCTGACGATCCCGTCTCTGCAGGTATTATTATTGTTTTATACTACTCATTTAGGTTATAATAACGCGAAAAGTTGTATCAGATTCAAACTGAGTAAATGAAATTTTGATTTAGCAGACAAAGCTGAAGAAGTTGAAGCCGAGGGCGACGACAGCAGTTCCGAAGTATGTGACAATGGTAACTCTGCTGACCCGGATTTTTTTAATAGTGCTAACTTCGACAGTGATGATCAAGTAGAGTGTGACAACGGCGATTCTACTATCGGAGCTGAGCGAATTTGTATCCTGGATCCTGAGTCAGAGGTAATTCAAAATTTTCCTGTCAATTTTCTGAACGTATAGACTATGGGCGTTATCTAGTTGATGAATTACAGGAGCTTGATTTCAATCATTCGAGACTGAGTAAGCTGGAGAATCTCGAGCCGCTGACAAAAATAAAAAAATTATGTTTTGATTGGAACCTGATCTCCAAGATTGAAAATCTCGATACACTTGTCACTTTAGTTGAGTTGGAATTACGTGATAACCAGATAACAGTAATTGAAAATCTCGATTCTCTGGTGAATCTTCAGTAAGTTATCAATGTCATACAAGTCATACTGATTAAGGGCAATCTCTGACACTGTCCCCATTTAAAAACGATTAAATTATTCAAGTCATTTTTCAATACGTCAGATATTAATATAAATAATAGTTGAGGTTTGATTATTATTTTCCACAAATTGAATATGTTTTTTTTTCTTACAGAGTTCTAGATGTTTCATTCAATCGAATTAAAAAAATAGAGAATCTCGACCGACTGACAAATTTAAATAAATTATTTCTATCTTCCAATAAAATAACGAAAATTGAAAATATTTCGCACTTGAAAAATCTGACGATGCTGGAGTTGGGTGACAACAAAATACGCAGCATTGAAAACCTGGACGAGCTGACAAACTTGAAAAATTTATTTTTGGGAAAAAACAAAATATCGAAAATAGAAAACTTGAGCCACTTGGTCAACCTCCAGCTGCTGAGCTTGCAGAGCAACCGCATTACGAAGATCGAAAACTTGGAAACTCTGAGCCAACTTGACCAGTTGTACTTGTCGGAGAACGGGCTGACTTGCATCGAGGGACTGGAGTCCTGCAAGTTGCTGACTACACTCGACATTGCCAATAATCAAATCAAGAAGATCGAAAACATAAAACATTTGGAGTTATTGGAAGAGTTCTGGGTAACTATTTTTTTTATTTTCTTAAATTCATCATTTGTTTGATTGATTTAATTTTTTTTTTAGATAAATAATAATCAAATCGAAGATTGGACCGCAATCGACACTCTGGCTGAGAATAAAAAGCTACAGACAGTTTATCTGGAACATAATCCGATTGCAAGTGATCCGAATTACAGAAGAAAAATAAAATTACTCTTGCCCTGGTTGGTCCAATTAGATGCCACACTTTGCAGGTAAACTGTTGATAGCCTTAAAAAAAAATCAAATCGTCCAAAACTCTAAACCTTATTCGCAATTACTCAGAACTTGGGTCCTTTTTTTTACTTGAATATTTAAAAATATTTAAACCAAATATTATATCTTTGAAAAAATAAATACTTTCCATTTTAAATAGTATTTAATAAATAAATAATTAATTAATAAAATAATGTACTGAAAGTAATTGGAATTACCTCAAGTTTATCCGCAGCTTCCTGTCAGTAATTTGAATAAAAAAATGTTAAATGTTAACTAAGTTAATTATTATCGAATAAATAATATTTATATATACTTTTTTAAATAATACTCACTTTGATGAAAATTTATTTATCATAATTGTGTACTGATGTATTATTCAAACTTTTTGACCAAAGTCACTTTAAATAGTTATTGTAATTTCTTTAAAAACGTTATGTAATTGAATAAATTATAAAATTGATAACTGATTTTTTATTTCATTTTTCAAACCTCATACCCGATTTTTAAACCGTCTAAATTATTTGCGCGACATAGGGACAGCTAGAGCTAACGCATTTTCGAGTGCACCCAAAGTCATTGATTTATTGAGTATAATTATTACTTGCGCGGTAAATTTAAAAATTTGGAAAATAAATTGAACAAATGAAACAAAATTTTAATATATAATAAATATATGCAATAAACTTTTAATCCGACACCTGCTTTGTGGTTTAAAATTTTTGTTCATGCGCATTTTGCGTTGGTTAGCTATTTGAATTTTTGGGCCGCTTTCCATTTACTTCTTGTCAATTCGGCTAGATGTCACTACCGCTCATAGTCAGTTTAGCTAAGTATTTGGGGGTAAATGTAATTGGAAGCCTGCTTGCAACCCCCCCCCCCCCCTTCTTAGCAAAAATTAACGTTGAATACGACGATGCGTAGTAACGGCAACTTGGCGCGAAACTTCAAAATTTAAGTTCAAGTAAATATAATTTTCAAGTCCAATAGACACAATAGTTGTCACTTGAATAAGTCATGGATAAATTTCGAAATATCAATTTTAAAATTTGCCGCCAAGTTTCCACTACCACTACCAAGTACCGAAAATTTAAGAACGTACCCAATTGGTAAATTCCGTCTCTGGCCGAGCGCATGCGCGAATTAGTCGTGACGTCATGGACCGACAGCACTAAACTAAAGTATCAGATAAAGAGTCAGCCATTTTGTGACTGTGTTAATATCGAGGATCGTGATTATTGTTTGGTGTTGAGTGGATTGATAATTTTATAACAATAATCTTAATCTTAATGATACAATAGTAAATAAAGCTTAATTATCTGGTCTTGTCGGCATATATGTACCAAGTGTTAGGTTTCCTTGTAAATTCATATATTTAGATTTCTACAATGGAGGATAAAGCGTCTCTAAAAGAGCTTGATCAGTGGATAGAGCAGCTAAATGACTGCAAACAATTGACAGAAAGCCAAGTGAAAACTCTCTGCGACAAGGTATCCACTCATCTCTTATTTTTTTTCATTATTTTCATACTCATTTGCATACTTATATTTTACGAGTACATTGTACCCGAGTCGATTGTCAGTTTATCTAGTACCAGGTATTGAACGTCCTGAGAGCAACTCAGACACCAATATTGGGCGGCATGTCATAATTTTTAATTCTGACCACGCATTCAAATAATATTTTACAAATAATAATAATAATTTCATAAAATTCATTTTCAAATTTAGTCGCCGCTCATATATTCCTTTTTTCCCGTTAATTATTTCTACAATTATTTATTTTTAGTTCAGAAAAAAAAAAACCAGTTTGTTGGTGAATAATTAAGTAAAAAAATTCAAATTTAAATTCAAACAGTTACATCAATTATTGATTAAATAATTAACTTAAATAGCAATAATTGGATCAAGGTATTATATTGACATTGTAATTAGTCATAATTAATTAGTTGGTTTTTTCTTTTTATTGATATTGATTAAAGATTAAGTTATAAATTATTTGAGTTAAAGTTTTAAAAGCTGTAATTGTATACAGGATAAAAATGTAATCAATAATTGATGTGTCATCACTAAACGTATCACATCCTCTATAAAATATACGATAAAAGATAACTTACATCAATATGTATATATAGATATAGAGATGTACATGTATATAGATTTTATTTATGGATATTTAATGGATCCAATGCACTCATGTGGTAATTTAATGTTTTTTAGGCTAAAGAAATTTTGGCAAAGGAGTCAAATGTCCAGGAAGTTAAATGCCCGGTGACAGTATGTGGGGACGTTCATGGACAATTTCATGATCTTATGGAATTGTTTAGAATAGGTGGAAAATCACCGGATACAAATTATCTGTTTATGGGCGATTATGTTGACAGAGGTTACTATTCTGTGGAAACTGTTACTCTTCTAGTGGCACTTAAGGTAATAAATATTTTTTTATTTATTTAATTAAGTTATAAATCATATTTTTTACCAATCGATTTCCGGAGTTAATTTTTTTACATATAAAATAAACACGAAAATAATCGAATGATTTATTTATTTATTTTTAGAATGCCGCGCAAATTAAATGACGAATTGTTTATAAAATGTTATTTTATTTGTTGATGTAGGTGAGATACAGAGAGAGAATAACTATTTTAAGAGGGAATCACGAGTCAAGACAAATCACACAAGTGTACGGTTTTTACGATGAGTGTCTACGTAAATACGGTAACGCAAACGTTTGGAAATTTTTTACCGATTTATTCGATTACCTACCCTTGACTGCGCTGGTAGACGGTCAAATATTTTGTTTGCACGGTGGTCTATCACCTTCCATTGATACCTTGGATCACATTCGTGCTTTGGACCGTCTCCAAGAAGTACCACACGAGGTAAGATGCCTGATCGTTTACTCACTGCTTACTATCCACTACTTACAATTCACCGGCCAACTTTTTTTATAAATAAATTGCCGTGCGATTTTATTAATAATCAATGAATGAATCATAACAAAGTACACTATGAATGACATTTATTAATAATTCAATTATTTATATAAACCAGGGACCAATGTGCGATCTATTATGGTCAGACCCTGATGACAGAGGAGGATGGGGTATCTCGCCTCGTGGTGCCGGTTACACCTTTGGCCAGGACATCTCTGAAACATTTAATCACTCTAATGGCCTGACTCTGGTATCACGAGCTCATCAGCTTGTCATGGAAGGCTACAATTGGTATATTTTTTTAATTATTCTATTATAGAGAAGGGGAGGGGGGTCAAAACAGAGTATTTAAGAAAATACTGAGTCTACTAATGAATTAAATTTGTAATGATTAAAAAATTTTTCTAGGTGTCATGATCGTAATGTTGTAACAATATTTTCTGCACCAAATTATTGTTATCGTTGTGGTAATCAAGCTGCAATTATGGAATTGGATGACGCATTGAAATATTCATTGTAAGTCTACTAGTTGATTGATGAATTATAATTTATGTCTAATAATTTTTTTTTTTGTTATTAAATAGCCTACAGTTTGATCCGGCACCACGACGTGGAGAACCACATGTCACTAGGCGGACACCGGATTACTTCCTCTAAGGAGTTTAAATATCCAGATAGATTTTAAATAAGGTAGGGGCATGGAACGACGCTGGTTTAATAGTGAAGCCACTAAACATAATCTTTAATAAATAATAATAATAATAATAATAATAAAATGTGTAAACATCGGTAATAAGTGTAAGAGATGTGTTGAGCTCGTGGGTTAGCAATCCCGAGCTATTTTCTTACATAAAACTCCATAGATCCCAAGTATTGTATAATCACTATTACATGGCCCTTGATCAACATGTCGCCGAGTAATGTGACTAATTAAATAAACGCCTGCGTCTCCATTAACATGTACACACCACACACATACTAGACATGTAGACACAACTATTTTACACATTAAGTAATAATAATAATAATTAATAATTAATAATTAATAATATTGTACACTTGTAACAACTCTACCGGTACGATAATTCTTTTTTTATTTTATTAAATTACGTAATTATCAGTCGCTTTGATTTTTTAAAAATTAAACTACTAAATTTGAACAAGTGAACCGTACACACATCTCGATTCTAATTAGTGCCCAAGAGTCTCCGTTTAATTATTATTATTATTATTATGAGCATACGTTATTATTTGAATTTAAAATATAATTTTTATTTTTAAATATTTTATTTAAAATGAAAATTGTAATTTTAGTTAAAAGAAAGAAAATAATAAGAAATAATAATAAGCGCATGTGCTCGTGTGTCAGCTCATTCAATCCAATCCGCATTAATTAATTGTATAATCGCGAAGGTATTTCAGTATGTAAACTAATTAAATAAACAAACACAATACGGATACGGATTGATGCAATAGTGAGTTGACTCGTAATTTAAAAAATTTGAAAATTTATAAACAATCGTGTTATTGAAGATTTAAATTATTTAAATTACCACTACGATGGTTTTAATACGCACTTGGTAATTAACTGTTTTTATAATTAAAATACTCATTTATATTAATTACTTTATTATATATTTAAAATAATTAAAGGTACCAGTCAAAGTTATTAATAAATAATTTTATAAAATTTAATTGACTTAACATTATTTATAATTATCACTTATTTTTTTTGGTAATTTATTATTTAAATCTTCAGACACGATAAATTATTTTTGAGCTGTCGTTTTATCGATTCAAATGTAACAGAGTTGTTTATAAGTTTTACTGTAATTTTTATTATAATTCATATTAAAGAAACAACTTTGAAAATTTAAAAAAAAACAGAGTCAGATATTTTTTACGACGGTTTAGAATTTTCTTTTTTTATTCAATCATTGCACTTTTTCCTGCCTTGATTTATTATTTTCTGTCCATTATTTAATAATTATTATATATTACAATAATAACTATAAATATACATATACATTATCATTATTAAAATTTCATTTTGTCTAAAAAAAATCATTGGATCATTTTCTTGTACACTTTCTATGTAAAAAAAATTTTTTCACTGATTAATTATTGAGAAATAAATAAATAATTTAAGTCTTGAAACTAAAAAAATAATAAATTAATACAATAATTAAAATAACAATAATAATAATGAATGTAAGACAATGTAATAGGTAATAAGACGTAGTAAAAACACTTTTGCATCAAGTCCCCCGTAAACGAGCTATGAGAATTAATAAAAAAAAATAAATAAAAGCAAATGTGCATTTTTTAAATAGCATATTTATAATTTAATTAAATAAACATAAACAATAATTAATTTCCAATTGTTCATAATAAATAATTGATGATCTTTTTACTGATTAAGATTATAAATAAAAGTTATTAATGATAAATTTATGCTTATGGTGAATAAAAAAGATAAAAAATTTAATCGAAGCAAACGTGTGTACTGAAAGCCAAACCAACCCTGCGTTGTGTCAAATTATTAAATAAATTATGAACAAATAATAATTATTTTTATTAAAATTCATACGTGATTATTAGGGACAAGATTTTTGCCTTATTTTTTAAATTGAATAGTTCAAATTTTTGATACTACGGGAAAAATATTCGTCTTATGAAAAAAGTTTTCGAACAAAAGTTGTAGGAAATTTAATTTTATTAAAAAAATGTCTCTTATGATTTTCTTATACGATCAATACTTTCACTGTAATTCAAAAATTAGGATTCATAATGAATGATTCAAAATTTTTTTAACTATGAAAATCTTAATTTTGAAATTACGGCTTTCTTATTAGTCCTAAGAAAAAATCATAAGAGACATTTTTTTTTGGAAATTAGATTTCCTACAACTTTTGTTTGAAAAGTTTTTTCATAAGACCAATATTTTTCCCGAAATAAAGAAAATTTCACACCACTAATTATTAATTATTTTTAAATTAACGCAAACATCCTGGCCCTAGTGATTATACTTTAAATATAATTATATTTAATAAGTATAATTGTGTTTAACAATCGCGTGTGCTTACAATTATTGGCGTTGTAAAATAAACATTCATTAAATTCACTTTTTTTTTTATTTTTTTAATTACTAATTTTTATTTGAATTATTATAAAATCATGATAGCGTAGAGCGGCTTTTAAATAAAAAATTAGGTATGAGTACTGAGATGAACGTAAAATGTGTAGATGCGCATTATTAGGTTTTAATTGTAAAATAATATACAACTAAAGTATATATATTTAAAAAAAAAAAAATCTTGCCGCTATCAGCGGTGCATTTTTTTTTTCATTTTATATTAAAAAAAAATGAAATAAAACAATTAAACAATCTACACATATGAAACATAATTAAATTTTTTTCTTATACAAGACATTTATTAATTATTATAAATTATAATTATAAAAATAAATGCATTTTAAATTTATATATTTAACTTTTTGTAAGTTTTTTATCACAAATTAAGTTGTCAAATTTTAATATTTCTATAGCGGGCAATTACTTGGATAAGACGTAATTTATGTTTTTACTTATCTAGTTATGCTTACTATGCGTTTTTTTAACGCTGACGCGTTAACTTTTTTTTCGCTTGCACATTAAATTTAATTTAGTCAAAAAAAAAATAAAAAGGTCATTATTGGAATTTAATACTTGTAATTATCTAAATAATTTATTAAATTAAAACAATTTTTCAATTATTAATACAAAAGGTAAATTTATTTATATAAAAGTCAGCATATAAAATATATTACTATTATTTTTAACATTTACTTGAGGTATAAAAGTGCAATTATTATTTTAGCTAATGCAACACTTACAATTACAATCGATACTAAATATAAATAGACTATGTCTTTTTGAGGAATAAAATTAATTTCCTGAAGTAAACTTCAATCCGTTAAATAATAATCAGAATAAATAAATTAAGCTACTAAATTTTCATTCCGGTGTCTAAATCCAGCAGTTGTTTCATCAGTTCATAAGTCGTGAAGCTAACAGACACCATTGGTATAGCACGAAGATAATTTATACTCATCCCCCTGTAAAGTCCTTTTGTTACTCCGTTTTCAAAGTAAATTAATTTAATCGTCGACACCATTCCCGATCTATAAATTTTAAAATAAAGATGTTGTATTTTTTTTTTATCTTCCAAAAATCGAATAAAAAAATAATGTACCCGTATTTGTGCGTAGCTGGATCCATCATGGCTAATTGCATACGTCTCCTGGTGACATCGAGTGGATAAGAGAAGCTTTGTGCAACAGCACCAGCAATTCCCCCACAGAGTAATTTTGCCGGTAATGTTAAAACAAGGCCACCTGGTAACAAAAAAAAATTAATGGGTCGATTATTTTACTGAGCATTAATTTTTCTACGTCTCTATTGTCTATTTTATTAATTATTTATTACTACAACTATTATTAATATTTTTTTCATTAAAATTATCTCTATTAATATTCAACATTTCTATTGCATTTCATTTGATGTCTTGTATTATCTGACGCTGATTGAATTCATAATAAAACAAACCTGTACTGATAATTAATTTTCATTTTTTTTTTATCTATTATTATTATTATTTACCGGTATTTCTTGGACAGTCGTTGCATAAATAGTGAGGCAGGTACTTCATACAGAAAAATTTGAGATATTCAAATGAGTAGAATGAAAAACCAGCATATGGTATCATGCCCAGTATAGTTGGCCAAAATCCACGATATAATGCCGTTAATCCTCCTTCCTAAAATAATTATATTATGATAAATAAATATAATTATATTTTTTAACTGACTTGTAAAACTCACATCTTTGAAAATAGACATCGCGGTATGGACAATACCGGTGTAAATATGCTCACCGGTCACTTGAAATGCAAGTCTAGCTCTGATAGTATCCAGAGGATATGTCAGAGTTACTGACGTCACTCCAGCACATGATCCAGCGATAAATTTGTCTATATGAGAATTTTTACCAAACACCGTTCCTAAATACTGCAATCATTTAATCAAATAACTCTTAAAATACTGGATTTATGAAAAAAGTTGCAGATACCTTTTTTGTAGGAAATTTAATTCTCTACAAATTTGGTCTCATGTATTTTTATCGTATCTTCAATAGTTTAGCCGCTATTCGAGTTTATTGCATCAGCAAATAAACAATTCTATGAAAATTTTATCTTTTATCTAAAACTATGATTCAAATCTTAGAGATACGATAAAAATATACTGAAACACTTTTGTAGAGAATTTAATTCTGAGAAAAAAAGATATTTGCACCTTTGTACGTAAACTCAATAGTTGTAATGTAATTTTAGTTCAAGTGGCAGAAAAAATTTACTCCAAAATAAAAAATGACTTGGGGTCAAATATCTGTTGTAATAAAATAACTATTTGCGTAAATAATTTAAATAACAATAAAAATAAGCATGAAACCTTTTTATATATTTCAAATGACGTATACTGTGTGGCTGCATAAGGAAATATTCTAATCATTTGAGCAAAATTTCCTTTGTAGAGTGCCAGGAATTTTTCTTTCTGAATTATTTCTTTCAGACCGGAAAAAACCCCTGCAAAAATAAACTCATATCAATAATCTCATATAAGTTGATGAAAAAAATATATGTGTACATATAATATGAAAATACCAAAATGTTTATAATGATTACTGTGAGCTTGTAAAAGTATTTTAATTCTGTCTAAAGGAGCGACAGCAGTTTTCGAACACATTCCAGCGACACCTGCAATTAAAAAACAAATCATTAAATAATTACTCTTGAATACAAATTAAAATAAAACAATGGGAATTTAAATTTATAATTTATAACTCCCGCGTAAAATAATAATAACATTTAAAACAACAAACATACCACCAGCAAATAAACTTTTAAAAACAAAAACATAATTGTTTTGTTTGTCGATTAACTCCATTTTGGAAAACTAATTTTATAATTTTATTAATTTAGAAAGTGGGTAAAATTCTTATAGGTCTTGCTACTGCTGATGATGATGATGATGGTGATCACTCACTAACAACACAACTGTCATGTTCATACGCGCACGCGTCTTTGGAGAATTTTTTTTCTTCTAAAGCATAAAGAAAAAAGAACGTTGACCTTGTTTTTTTTACACAGACAAATACAAAACAACACAGACTCAAAATCATCTATAGTGTACACTTACGACAGAGCGGACAGAGCACACAAGACGTGTCATGTGTGCCCGCAATAATCCAGGTTATGGAAGTTGTACCGTAGCTGCTGGTGAAAGTACGAGATAACCAACACTGTTTGTGTTGGAAGTATGTTAAAATAAGTACTTTCGATGGCTTGAGCTTTGTTGTTTTAATCGCAAAGTATTGTTATTGTTTATTAGCTCGAATGATAGCCATAACATGTCATTTAGTTATCACAGTTAATTTAATGAATTATTTCCTCCGGGTTACATCATTTTATTTTTGTTACTTTATTTAAGATAAGACGGCGTCTGCGCAGATTTGAATAGATTGCGCGCGCGTTCTGTTGCAGCGAGTCAGGGTGCATTTGGAAATGCTCTAGCTCTTTATGGCAACAATTGGCCAGAGCTAGAGCTAGATCATTTCCGAATGCACCCACAATCAAATTTTGATAAGAATATTAAATTTTAATTTTGAAATTTCGCGCCAAGTTGGCGCTACTGCGCGGCGTCGCTGTACTCACCGTTCAAATTTTTGCCAAAGTAGGGGGGAGGGGTCGAATAAATCGCAAAATCGATTGCTGTGTAATCAACTGACGGTTCGATAGCGGCAGTCAGTATCATCGACAACTTCAGTAGTAGTGTCCAGATCTTTCTTTGTTCTTTACGTTTGAATTGAAACAGTAGTGCAGTGGCGTCGTGTAATTATCCATTAAATTTTTTGCTCATAGTTATTTTTTAATTAAATTGTGCAGTATTTGTAAAATTTAAATTGTGCAAAGTGTCTATGGTGTCGTTAAGTGTTGAGTGTTCAGTGCTAGTGAAAAGTGTTACTGATGGCTGATGCTGATAACTTCCAAGTTCCTGAGCAAACTCATCTGGCATCGTCTGGTGGGGAAATAGCAGTTAAGTGACGTTTTTTAGCTGCAATACACTTGGAGCAATTTAATTCAAATCTCCAAGTGTATTAGGACACCCTTCTGCATATTATTTTCCCGCCAAGGTTTGTTCAAACACTTAAGTGTTTTTTTTTTTAATATGTAAAATTTTTTTCTAACATATTCTGCCATCATTTTATTTTGACTTACGATTTTTAATTTTTCTTCAATTTTTAATAATTTAGTTTTAGAATATTTAAATTTACCGCGTAAGTAATAAGAATAAATATCAAATTATCAATGAAAAATAAAAAATTTAGAGCATATTTTTTAGATGATACTGAAGTTAGCAGACGTCTAATAATTTTTGGATTTTCTTATAGACGGTAAATTTGAAAAAAAAAAAAATTTGAAAAAATTGCACCTGTAGTTTTTTAAATTTTCTACATGTGCGTATTTTTATTTTTTATTTTTTTGTAATTGATTTGTTGAAAAAAAAATCCAAAAATTTTGAATTGTCTGCTAACTTCAGGATCATATTTTTTAGTCAAATTAATATAATTATTGATACAAATGAATTTTAATAAAATTATTAAATTTCAATTTTTAAATTTCGCGCCGTAGGCACTACTGCGCGTCGCTGTTGCGCGGCGCTGTAGTCGTTCCAATTTTTGCTGAAGTGGGGGGAGGGAGAATGAATCGCAAAGTCGATTGGTTTGTATCAACAGGCGGTTCGATAGCGACTGTCAGTATCATTGACAATGGCAGTAGTAGTCCAGATCTTTCTTTACGTTTAAATTGAAACAGTAGTGCAGTGGCGTCGTGTAATTATCCAAAAAATTTTTTGCTCATAGTTATTGTTTAATTAAATTGTGCAGTGTTTGTAAAATTTGAATTGTGCAAAGTGTCTGTGGTGTCGTTAAGTGTTGAGTGTTCAGTGCTAGTGTAAAATGTTGCTGATGGCTGATGCTGATAACTTCCAAGTTCCTGAATAAACTCATCTGGCATCGTCTGGTGGGGAAATAGCAGTTAAGTGACGTTTTTTAGCTGCAATACACTTGGAGCAATTTAATTTAAATCTCCAAGTGTATTAGGACTCCCTTCTGCATATTATTTCTCCGCCAAGGTTTGTTCAAACACTCAAGTGTTTTTTTTTAATATTTCAAATATTTTTCCATCATATTCTGCCGCCATTTGATTTTAACAACTTGCGCATGCGCGCTAAAAAAGTTCACAATTCAAATGTAGAGAGCGCACTGAGCAAGTCAGTTCGACAAGTAAAAATTAATAATCAAAATGATAAACATTTAAAAACGTTGTGTTGTAATCAGCTAGATTGTTCATTCCCTTTATTTTATTTACATTAAATAAAATAACTGTTAATTACAAATAAATTTTATTTATTTAATAAATATTATTTATATAGTTATCAATATCAGCAAGATGATCATCAAACACTAGTTTACAGAAACGTTGATTGTGAGGTTAATTTCGTTAGTGTTGTAATCGTCAGCTGTTTTTCTCAACACGAGTAAATTAACAATAACAATAACAGAATTTTGTTTTTTAAATTTTAATTGTCAAGAGTATTCGTCAAAAATTTTCGGCATATCAATAAACGCGACAGAAAATAACGTTTATTAAATTGAGTAAACAAATAAAAATGTCAGATTCAAATAGTTCAATTGACGGTGAGTCGTCAAAGTCTCCAAAGTTCAATGAAAGTAATTCAGAATCTCAAGAATTAATTTCTTCAGACAACGATAATCATAAATCGAATGATAAAACACCAGATTTACCCTGTTATCAAACTAAAAAAGTATCAAAAATAGAAATAAATGATGATAACAGTAAGAACGACGATGACATTGAAGAGTTTGATACAGATGAAGACGAGCCAATTGAAAAAGACGATAAAGCAAATAAACAATCAGATTCATCAGTAGATAATTCATCAAATTATTCAAAGCATTTGACGTATGAAGGAGATTTATGCATTTACACAGAACCAAAAACTGGAAGACAGTTAATTTGGGACGCTAAGAAAAATAGTTGGATTCCCAGAGGTGAAGTAACCGAAAATAAAGACGACAATCCAATGAAAGATTATGAATTTGATGGTAACAATTATATATACACTGATAAAGTAACAAATGTAACATATAAATTTAACGAAAGTAAAAATGAGTGGGTTGTAAAAGATGATAAAGAAGTAAAAGCTGATGACAGTTCTGCTGGACCCGATGCTAATAATCCCAGTGGTAGCAATAACGACAGTGTCGTTTATGGTTTTGAAAATGATACCCATACTTACACTGATACCACTGATGGCACCGTTTATTTCTGGGATAGAGAAAAAAATGCCTGGTTTCCTAAGGTTACTATAGACATTATTATTATTAATATTTAAATGCTTTCATTTAAAAAAATATATTATTATTGCAGGTGGATGATGATTTCATAGCAATGTATCAATTGAATTATGGTTTTACGGATCAAAGTACTACTCCAAATTCAGCGCCTCAACCAGAAGTAAAAAAAACTGATCCTAAAGCAGAAAAGGAACGAAACAAAGTTGAAGCAAAAAAGAAAGCAACGGAGCCACCGACGTGGTTCGAAATTGATCCAGTTCACAATACAGCTGTTTACATTTCCGGGTTGCCGTTAGATATTACGATGGAGCAACTTGTCGAGCTAGTGGGAAAATACGGTCTCATTGCGCGGGATGACAAAAATAAAGACAAAATAAAATTGTACCGAGATTCGGAAGGTAATCCCAAGGGTGATGCTCTCTGTACATACATAAAGGTAAGCCATATTTTTTTACGATAATTATATTAAAAAACGCCCGAGGAATTTGAAATTTTACGAAAATGAATCAATTAATCGAGTTAATATTATTATTTATTATTATTGTTATTGTTTTTACAATTACAATGTTAAAATAATCGGTGATTAACATGAAACGATATTTACAAATGAAGCATTAAATTATAAATAATTAAATTATTATTACCCTATTAATTATTCATTTTTAGTAATTAATAAATAAACAAAAAAAAATATAAGCTTTAGATTATTTAGTTTGTAAAAAAATAAACATTCAAACGACAACTTTTAAATTATTTATGTTCTTACACTGATTAACTATGAGTCGGAGAGAGCATTTTATAATATATATCTTTCATAGATTCGCAAGCACATATTTTTTATAATATAGATAAATATTTAAGCGATATATTATTTTTATTATTTTTCATAGACATTTTTTTAAAAATACCTAGTAATTTTTGTAAAGATTCATGTTTTTAACAAGACTTCTTCTAGTGATAGATCATTTATTTTATTGTGATACTGCGATAGAGTTTTGTCGTCTGACAAAGATTGAGGGTTCATATCAAATGGTCCATCTCTCAGGAATGCACCATGCTCGTAACCTTGTGGTATAATTTGAGTTATCTTGGGTGTACCATCATGTTGGCGAATTTTGTTTGATTGATGACGAGTTTTGTTGATTGGTTTCGGTTGTCCTGATCTCGATCTGTTTTTTTTTTAAATTATCATATTATCAATAGGATATAAAATATATAAATACATATTAATTAAATTTAAAAAATATTTACGTAGGAGGTCTTGAGCCAATATTAACTCCGTGTGCCCACTCTTGATTATCTTGATTGTTGTTTCTGTTATTATTATTTTTAAAATCATTATTATTATTATTTTCTACTGCCCAATTACGTTTCGACTCTCTTTGGTTTTTATTACGTCGACGTTCTTCACTATTATCCTTTTCTCTGTTATATTTTTTTCCTCTCTTTTTCGGTTTATCTCTTTGGTTCTGTAGCTCACCATTAGGGTCTGCAATTTTCTTTTTTCTACGTCCTGAAATAACAATAAAATTATTTATACCCTTTTTTATTATTTCTATTCCCGCAAAATTAAAATCATTATTGATACCTATTCGTCCAGCGGGTACTTGACATATGTAATGTTTTTTTTTAACACAACTTCTAGGGCTCCATTTATATTTAACCAATGGATCTAATACCACACAGTGCCAAGCGTATTCTTCATTTGAGTTGCTGTGACTTGAATTATCAAAATTTTGAAATTTTATTTTTTCACCCGATACGCCCCATTCCCATGACATTTGCTGCCAATTATAAATACCGCCAATCCATCTTTCGAGCTTTGCTATAAAAAAAAATATATATATAATCAGCACAATGATTTTGAATAATTATTTAAAATCTATTTAAAACTCACTAAATTGATCGCCCATTAAATACTTTCTCAGTCTGCGATTTTTCGCTTTTCTATCAAGAATAGCCAGTGTGGAATTTCTATCCTTACAATGAAAATGCGCTTCTCTCCAAGGCGCCATACCAGCACTTAAATAGTAACAATTCCTCTTTAACCGGAAGAATCCAACGGGACAAGCAAAACGTCGTATCACACGAATTTCTTTTTTATCTTCATTATCCACGTGATTGTTTTCAGATAAATTTACACTTACACTCTGTGGCCCCGCTACATAGTTACTCCATGACAAGCCTTAATATAAAAATAATAATAATTATCATTAGATCTAAAATAAATCAGAAAATTTTTCAATATCACTATTTATTAAATATTAAAATTTAACGGGTGAGTGCATTTCAGTAACGTCATTAAATACATATATATCTGCTCGTCATATATAAGCAATTAGATGGTTATGCATCACTCGTCAATAGCTCTTTATTAAATTTAAATGTAACATTCTAGTCGATCAATAACCTTCGGTTATTTAATATTCTCCGATAAATAAATATCAACATATTTTATAAACAAGTCAATTAACATAACTTTTAAAATATCGCATTGATAGTCAGACTTTAAATCGCTCAAATTTACGTTTCTCAGTTTCAATAAAAATTTATATTTCATAAAATATTAAATCTCTTATTAAATTTTTCTAATTAAATAAAATAAAATTTCTAAAATTTAGTAAAACTCAAAATTTTCATAGAAATAAATTTCTACTATTTTATTCTCATATAAATATCAAAATTTTTATCATATTGTATTATTTATCATAATTATTATTTGAGCATTTGCAAAAGAATAAGGTCGCGTTACAAATAAATACAATACTCTTGTTCTTATGTGAGAAATTAAATAATAAGTAATAATAATAACAATGAAATTCGACCTGTCACATCATGACACTGTCGTTTAAATATATTTAAGATAACTCATTTTTTTTTTTTTTTTTTTTTTTGAATGTGTTGTAAGGTGACGATTATTATCTACACGATTAATATTTATTCAATTGTAACTTTTATTCATGTTTCGTCTTTTTTATCATACAAGTTATTCATAATTTTTTTTTTCTCACTTGTTATTAAAAAAAAAAATTTTTCTTTAATGATTTGCTATAAAAAAAAACTAATGAATGATAATAATACTACGCTATGTTACAAGTTAATGAGCTCGACGGTATTTGTCATCAATAATTCATTGTGAATATATTACCAATTAATTATTGATAAAAAAAAAAAATTTTCATTCAAGAAATTGATTCGGACAATAATACGTTTCTATTCCTACTCGTTTTAATTTACATATAAGGCAGAGATACCTGAGTGATGTATTAGATCGATGTGAGCGAGGGTCAATGTGCTGTCGTTAGTGATTTCATTGTCAAGGGATTCGCAAACTTGGAAAATATAACGATATTCAATGTAAATTTACGCGTTACCTGAATAGTTTTTATTCAACACACAAGATATGATTATCAAATAGTCGTTTTATATAAATATGCGAATCGCAACTTTAGTAATATATATCTATATATTATTTAACTCTAAAAAATCGTAGAGTTTTTGACTTTCTTTATTTAAATATCGATAGTAAATTCATACATTCAAATTTAAATTAAAATATTTATATTTTAATATCATAATCAGTAACATTTGTCATTTGCTCATATAATTATATCTCAACAACTAAAAAATATATTATATTTATTTTATAAACGTATCTCATCTCTTATCTAAAAAAACTATTTTATTTCCTCAGGTTTTTAAAGTTTAATTAAAAATTATGATAAAAATAATTGTTATTATCATTATTTATATCGCTGTCTTTTTTTAAATTACATAATCTTATAAAAATATACAAAATAAACTAAAAAAAGCTGGTCTTACCTGTTGAGCATAATAATAAAATCCAACACTTCCACATGACGATTTTTTTTCAGTAATTTTTTAAATTCAATTATTTACAATCAATTTATTTTACTTGTCGTTTTAATAGAGAAAAACTCCCAACAAAGTCCCATCATCACTATCAATAATATTTATTAAAATTCAAAATGTTGATACAAATATATCAGCAAAATTTTTAAATGTTTAATTTAAAAATTTAAGTTCAAAAATATCAATAAAAAAAAAACTAAATTTTACTTTGTAATTTAAATAATTATAGACATTGTATTTTGTTTCTTTCTTTTATTTACTTCGAGGATAATTTAAAAAAAAATAATAATAGTATTTTACTTGATAGTATTTGCAGGATAAAATATATAAAGAACAGTCTACGGTGGAGGTTCGCAACAGACTGAATAAAACTGAAGCTGTGTCAGCAACTTCCACTATGTACTGGTTAGGTGTCGTTATATTAAACACACTAGGTACATCGTTCTGTACCAGTATATGTTTCTACATTAACAGTTCACTAGATCATAGTTTATTATTAATTGTCATATTATAAATCAATCTACCCTACTATGGACTATGCGATACTCATTGTTTTTACAAAAGTTTTTTTTCCTCAGTGTCTTGTATCGAAAACGTTTAATTTACTCGTGTTTGATCAATTCATAATTTCTGTGTTTACTTAAATCCCGTAACTATCAGCTTATAAATTAAAGTCGGTCATTTTACCCGCGCATTTTTTTTTCTATCATTAAAACTGTCAATTTTTTTACCGTAAAGTTTATTATTGTAAGGCTCAATTTTTTTTTTTATATATTTGCAACTTAATATTCTAGGGCATTACGAACTATCAGAGTATTACTGAAACTTTATGGTGTTCAAAGTTTTAGTTTCCCAAGTACTTACACCAACATCATTTTTTTTTTTATTTAAATCTAACGGAGAGCTTTTAAGAAAAATTATAAATTTAAAATGATAAATTTCATATATTCTGATATATTTTTAAATTTATTGAGTGTGGTCTCGGTAATAAATATACCGTTTTGTTTACACATATTTATATTTATATATGTATGTACGTCGACAATTGGCAATGAGGCATACATGTTTTTTTAAGAAAATTATAAGTTATCGGTGTTCCATATTCTTAATTCTTTTTTGACATGTTTATTTTTTATTATAATTAATTTGTATACTACACGACTTACGTACACTTTGTATGTAAGTGGAAAAACTAAATTGACGATAGATATTTTTTATTAAAAATTATTTAGTTAAAAAAATAATAAAAACATTTGTAATAATAGAGAAAAAAAATAAAAATTCTACATGACGAAAGTCGAAGTTATTTTATAAAAATTTGAAATAAAAATAAGAAGATGAAAAAAATAGAGAGAAAATAGAGCAGTGAGTTGATGTTTGAGGTGTGCAATATAAATGAAAATTTATTTTTCAACTTTATCCACTTGAACTAAATTTTTAAAATCTCTCCTATATCTGCATTCTTTATGACTATCGTTTACACAAAATTCTATTGAATTCTATTTTCGTGAATTGTTTATTACTTACGTGACATCGTCTCTACTTGACTTCTGTCTATTTCGAGATAATCTAGAAAATTTTGCACGTTCAAATTTTTCAACAGGTATAGATTATAATAAAAATAAATAGAATCAATTAAACTGACAAAATAAATAAGTTTAAAATTAGAATTTAATACATAAAGAATTAACATTTGCAAGTTTAACGACTTGCAAGTTTAAACTTCCGCCTCTGAATTCATTTTGTTCTAAAATACATATGTATATGTTTAGAGTACACTCATTGTTATACGTGGTGGGAGAAGGTCATAAAACTTGAGTATAAATATTTTTATTGTTATTTGATATATCTTAAATATATTTACAAGTTGTCACTTGAATGTTCGACTCCGATATGCGTCCAATTGGCACCTGGCCATTTATTTGCACTTTGCGTCTCAATGATATAATCTGAAAGTGGGTTTATGCAAAACTCCTCATCGGTTTTTATGTTCAAACTAACAATTCCATCAGCATAAGTGACTGTATTATATAGTTTTCCGGTACTTTTCTTTACCACATTCACTCACGGTCTTTTAGCAATAACTTTTAAATCATTATTCAAAAAAATTTTCTTGCTTTTCTCAAGAGTATCAACCGTATATTACAGTTAACACTAGAATAGAAACAAATATGCTTATGAAAATATTCTACTGAAGTCAACTTTTCCTCAGTAGTCTCTCGCATTAAAAATACTGATCGTTGGTATAAATAATTGACACATACAAGTTACTAGAGATCGTTTATTGAATTTATTATCATTAATTTATCATGAAAATAGATGAAGAAAGTATAAAACTTGGTAATTGGACTAAATTTGTATACTAATTAAGTTATTATACAAAACTATCTAAAGTTTTGATTTTCCTTGAGGGTGAGTAAGTAGCAAACGCTCAAGGGAGTGATATTTTGTTCATGAAAGGTCAGGTCAGAGGGAATGTCATAATGAAGCTTGAAACTTGAAGTGGGTCATCAATGTGATGCCGTCAGAATATACGTCAGTTCATATAAATAAATTAAAACTCGTGCATTATTAATATTTAATACCACAATGGACAGTACTACCGTAGATTGCTGTCATGATAGAATTTCTCTAGCCATCGCGTATCAACATATATTTTTAAAATATATGTTATTGTGCTTTTGGAGCTGACCAATTTACCGTGAAAACATAAAATCAAACTAGTCATGCTAACGTTAAAAAAAAAAAAAGCAATACTATTAAATGAGGATGATAATAAAAAAATTTACAGCAACAGACAGACGAGTCACGACCTTCTGTCTCTTGTTCCATCCGCGAAACTCACTCGAAATTAAAACCGGTTAGTCAACAAACGGTGAGAGTAAAGCGAATAACGCAGTATAAGAGCACCACTGGTTAAAATCACCACCAATGTCCACGAGAACATTCAAAAACACAGTTTATGACTGGCGGTACTTTTTTTGGATTTCGGCATGACATAACGATGAGTCAGACCTTGCGAAATTTTTATCCCATTGTCTTTTTTTATTTACAACTTCTTTTTTTTAAATCTACTGATCTAATTTATTTCTAAGATAAAAAACTTATGAAACTTTTTTTCCTATTAATTTAATAAGGAAATATTTATTTTTTAAATAATATGTTTAAAATTTTAATCCAATTTTTTAATTATAATTGACACGATAAAGAAAATAAAGTTTGCGATAAAATAATTGCGAAATTACAAAGAATCACCATTTGTACTCATATATATTACCGTCAGTTTTCTCAGAAGGATCATATCTGTCTTCATTTTATGTATGGCTTTCATTAGGTCATCTACAAAGAGTTTAATTATCAACAGTAATTAGCAACAAGAAAAATAAAAAACTTTGATAACACTTTTCAAATTTTCTGTTGTTAATTACTGATCTGAGCATTACCAGTAATTAGTTCATGTAACCGCTGTAATCTACTATGTAGATATAATAAGTGTTAATGAGTCTGACGTTATTAGTTCAAATGTATGCTCAAGTAAAGTATATTTGTTATACACAAACTTAAGTACACGTCAGTTAAGTTTAATTTGTACAAGAAATTAAATATATTATTAAAGTTTATCGTGAGTGATTGCCCCTAATTGATTTCGATATGCGAGAAACTAATTGATCAATTTATAAATCAATCAATACATAAAAGATTGTTGCAGTTATGATTGTACTAATATTTAACCCACACATACATAGACTTTTATTTTGATAAAATTAAAGCCGAGTTATATTTTGTTATCTAAAATATTTATTCTTTACTTAATTAAACTAGTACTTACTGTATTAAAAGTAAGAAGAAAAAAAAATCGCTCGCGGGAATTTTATACAATCTTGGACTATTTTTATAATATAAATCATGATTAAATTAAACTAGTATTACAGAGGTTGCTTGGACATTATAAATTACATATAGATTGATAGTAATAATAAACGCTGGTGGGTTTGTCAAAAAAAAAGTGCCACTCCTCAATCAGGCGGAAATTGTTTAACTGAGTTATCAGGCAATTTAATTAAACTGTCGATTTTACCTCAAACTCAGAATGTTGCTTATATATACAACTATTTGACTAGTAGTAATAATACACGATAACAAGCTTGTCGAGTTAACGACTCAAATTATTTTTACTTTTCAAAATAATATCACGTATTGCATCAACTTTACATATATAATAAAATTTGCAATGCTTCAACGGCTGAAAATTGACGGGATAAATTTTCATTCCGACGAATATTTTTGTCATCATTAAATCGCAAACATAACAGCAGCAACAGCCAGATATCTTTGAATCTACACGACATTACCTACTTATTTATTTTCCTCAGATATATAACTCCAGATGTGATGCCTTAAATTTTATTGGGCATTACAGCTAAATATATATATAATTTTTTTTAATTTTATGGCAACAAAAAATTGTATCCAGACTAAGCAGATATATGTTTAATTTTTGTTATCATAAATCTAAGGCCTTATATATTGCGCAAGTGTAGGATATATGCTTGTCAGTAGTGGCAGCGGTAGAGTAGCTTTGAAGCTAGAAATTCTCTGATGTAAGTAAAGAAATTACTTGATTTTTACTACGTCGCTAAATTCCTTGGGTGGTCGTCTCTATTTGACATCATAAAATTCATTATTTTTAATCAGATCAATCTAGATTAAACTTTTATGTCATTTTTAGATTTACACATATATTTTCATTTTTTATCAACCAGCTCGATTAATTAAAAGTCATTAGCAATATATATCGATCAGAAGTCCTATTACATACATATATATTTAAAACAAATCTAAAAATTTTTTGGAAAATAGCCCGGAAAAAAATGATCGACAATAATTGTAGTTCAACTTGTAATTATTTATGTTATGTTCAATAGCTAACGTCGTTTCAGTTAATAAAATTATGATTTTAATTTTTAAACTGCTATAATTAACAGTTAATCGTTAAAATTACTAATTAAACCTTAAAAAACTACAAGACACTTGTCAAAAAAATGCATCTGTTATTAATTTTTTACGTTTTACTCAATAATATTTACTAATATTTTTTTTCCGTGAGGAATTACATTCGAGCAACTTTATAAATGTTACACACAGTAAAAAATATTGTGTTAAAATCAACACAATCTGTGTGTTAGAAACGGTCCACACAATTTTTGTGTTATTTTTCAACACAGACTATTTGTGTTGAATTTTAACACAAAATTTGTGTTAAAATTTCAACACTTTTAAAGTGTTGAAGAGTAAATCGATTAACAATTTTAAAGTAACACAAAGAATTGTGTTGATTTGACACAAAATAATCAACACAAAAATTTTAACACGGACCGTTTTTAACACAGATACACAATATTATTTACTGTGCATTACGAACACACTAGTAAAATTTGAAATAGAAAATTTACTGATGCGGTGATAAATAATGATTTTACTTTCGCTAAAAATATATTTTCAGATAATAATAATTGCTGGCTGTTAGAATTTGATAAATACATGGTAGAAATATGTATAGCGCATATAATAGCATCATGTGCCAAATATACTCACCCGTAGTATTATTGTACCGTGAATTCACTACATTCAGCATACATATATCTATATATAACATATATACATTTACGTATCATCGACGGATCTAGAAGCTGAATAATCTAAGGCTTGATTGCTGGTGGTATATGGCCTGTATACTCAAAAACAAAAAAAAAGCTACAGCGGATTGTATTTTAATGGTCATATCCGCTAAAAGTGTCTACTTTTACTTATACACTCTTTGAATTCCCATCTACGCTTTATACTCGGGAAAATAATTACTGTAATTTAAAGTGCGCTTGGGGATGATCATACGGGTGGTCTGAATGATTCATTCCTTTCACTGTATATATAGATATATATTTTACTGTTGTGCTCTCTCTCATTTTTTTCAAAGATTTCTTCTGCCCTTTATGTTTTATTATTTATTTTATTAAAATGCGACGTCAATTTTTTTACGAAATTCCTTGACTAAATTTAGTGAATAAAAAAAAAAGCCGTAGGATAAAATAACAATAACAATTTTAAAAAGTGAAATGATCAAGTATTTATAAGATATAATTATAGCATTATTCCTCGAAGCTATGGTCTCGTGGAAGAAATGTGTAATAATAATAAACAAAATTTAATTTAGAGTTAACACGTTCGGAAATTGTTGAGTTTCTGTGGTTCGACGAATATATATCTGTGTTAAAGGAATAAAACGGCATAATAACCATAAAAAAACATATTTCGATGACCTGTAGGACAGAATAATTTATAAAAATATGATTTATTTAAAATTTAAATGGCTTTTTTTTCTCGGTAATAAATTAACTGACATTTTACAAGACATAAAACACGTGCTCAGATATCGAGATAGTTATACTACTTAGATTCGTCATGTCTATAATAATCGTTGACTATATGGAATAATAAAAAATAAGGAGTATTAATTCTATAGAGTTCCAAAGCAATGATTTACTATTATTATCATTGTTATTTATATTTATTGTCCTTGATATTTATTTATTTTGTTACAATAGCAATTGTCATCGGCGTATTATTTTAACGCCTATTTTATAAATATTTATGGATTATTTTTATAATTAATTTAAAAAGCTACAATGGCAAGTAATCGATAAAATCATAACTATTTATATACAAACAGAGGTTGATTAATTAAATTCAACTGGTTTGATACATCAAAGATGAGTAATCCAAGTTTATATGTCAATTATTTGTTTACAAGTCTATTGCACCAAGTGATTCTTATCTTTCAAATCAGCATTGATATTTAATATACATATACATATATATGTATAACCTGTTTTTAAGAATGAAGACACGTTTAGTTGAAATAATTACTTAATTACTATACTAAATTATCGGTTATCCGTACAATCTAATCATCAGTGACAACATTTTTCAGGATTATTTCAATTTAATTTAAAAAAAAAAAACTTTCATTTTCCAGTAAAATTAACATGTAATACTAAAACTCGTTTAATTATACATATATTTGCATATATTCAAATTAAGATTAATTTAGCACATTACAAAAGTAGCACAGCCTTACAAATATGTAAAAATAAATATCAATTTTAATTTTATCGATAGATAAATATGCAAATTACTCAATTAATTTTCCGTAAAAATTACTAGCCATTGCGAACTTGAACCTGACATATATACTGTGTCAAAAAAATTTTATTATTTATTTTATAACAGAAAAATTAAATTTTTCCTACGATATGTACGATGGTAGATTACCCTGTCGTTGGTTGGAGTAACGTTAAACCTCCCACACAATGACGCTCTGAAGTTTGTACGTAATGTAATGTATATTATTTGCTCTGTAACAAGTAAGAGAGAGAAAGAAAATAAGTAAAAGAGTAATTCAGCTTTGTCTTATATTGAGATAGCAGAGGAGAGAAAGAAATAAGTGGTGACGATGAGTCTTGAATGAACCCACGCTACTTTTTCAGACACTGTAACTTGGCACACCCTCCTCCAAGGATATGTAGCTTTTACATTTTTTTTTATCACAACGTGTTAAACTGCTCATATACTGATAACACGCCTACGCGATGCCATATATTCTATACAAATTGAATGAAAAAATTTTTTTAATACAAAATATTAAAAAATTCAAAATTTTGCTGATTTTTCTCTTATTAGTCAGTATCAATTTATAGTTCATAATTTTATGCAAGTATAACTAATAATTTATCGTTATATATCTGGGTAGTTTCATCCAAGTCAAGTCTCAAGATGTAATAAATGTTAACTATAAATATTCCAAGGCTACCATCAGATATATATGATGATAATATTGAGTGATGCTCGTGCATAATGTCGATATAAATGAACAATTATGCTATTTTATTGTTGTTGTTGTTGTTGTTGTTGTTGTATTTTGTATAGGAAGAAGTGGCATTGCATCATCATCACCATAAAAGCCGGCGCCAGTTTAATACGTGCATATTTAGGCATTCGTCACTCTAACCACGTTCCCATTTAATAGTGCATAAAACTTATTCTCGACATATGTACACTCTGGTAATAATGTCATTACCATACAGTTTACAGTATCTTTCATCTTGTAATTTTTTTATTCATTTTTCCTCATCGA
This sequence comes from Microplitis mediator, assembly GCF_029852145.1. Classification (NCBI taxonomy): domain Eukaryota; kingdom Metazoa; phylum Arthropoda; class Insecta; order Hymenoptera; family Braconidae; genus Microplitis; species Microplitis mediator. The sequence goes on along the minus strand of NC_079973.1, from coordinate 370,467 downwards.
TTTTATGTTGTGCATTCAATACTTTAGCTTATGCAGAGTCTCATTCTCTATTCGTAAAAATAATCGAAAAGTATAAAAAATATCTTCAAGACGTAGCTCGTAAATTTTTTTATTGCCAGTTTGAAAATATCTCTTTGTGAATACTTAAGTATTTTTAATGTTATTGTTTATTTTTTAGAGTTTTTTCTGCTGGATAAATATTTTCTACGTATAGTCATGTAAATACATTTGGTTTCTATTTTTATTTAAATTTACTTCAAATACAAAAATTTTTATTTTTATAGTTTTTGTTGTGAGGATGAAAAAATAAAAATTATTCAATTGTCGGATTATAATAATTTATTTATTTTCATCATAACAATGCTTACTAAATATATACAATGATTACATAATTATAATTTACTCGGAAGTACGGTCAATTGAGCGAGATTTTTTTTTAATTATTATTTTGCCGTTATTCATTTAACCCGCGTTAACTCACCTATTGTACACTGTAAAAAAAATTGTTTGAATTTTCAAAGATTGTATATAACGCAATAAACACATACATTTGTGCTTGAAATTTCATTACTAATTTCATATAGAATTTAAAATACACGTTTTTGAATTTTCAAACTAACACTTTGGATTTTCAAATACTTTTTTTTTAATTTTCAAATAAGTATTATGAAATTTCAAATAGAATTTTTGAAATTCAATATGTGTTTGAGAATTTTCAATACTTGCTTTGAAAATTTAAAAATCAAGTATAAATTTTAAGTACGTTTCTTAAAATTCATATTTTTTTTCTTAATTTTGAATACCAGCTTGATTATTAAATTACGTATATTAAATTTAAAGCTTTTTTCATTGAAAATACAATTCAAACATCTAGTTATGAAAATTCAATTCCTTTTGTATTGTAATTTTCAAATTATTTTTAACAGTGTATATAAATAACAATAACAAGTTATTATTTCTTTAAATGGGCAGTATTTTAACTGTGAGGTCAGCTCTTTTCCTGATTTTTTCCCGCCCAAAATATGAAAAATTTCACTTCTGCGCAATAGCCGTTGATTTTGATTCTAGTAAAATGTATTAAATTGATAAATAAATAATATTTACAGGTGGAGTCTGTAGACCTTGCACTAAAATTTCTCGACGGTACTCGACTCGGTAATAAAACAGTATCAGTCCAGCGGGCTAAATTTCAAATGAAAGGTTCATACGACCCATCGCTAAAACCAAAACGTAGAAAAAAGGACAAGGATCGTCAAAAGAAAATCCAAGAGAAGTAAGTAATAAAAAAGAGTTGATCAAATTCTATTAAATCATAAGAATAACAACAAAGATAACGGTTATTTTAAAACTATGTACACACATATTGCTATTGAACTTGGCAGTCTGGCGCCCAGCTATTTAATTCAACTATTACAATAATATTTTTGGAACTCAAGGATTTTAAATTCTATTTGTTTCTTCGCTCGTGTTTAGCTCCGTTGATTATCATGATGAGTAAAGGAAATGTCATAAGTGATACCTACGCTATGCAAACTAGTTAAATACCCGTTTATTATATTTAAAGATTACTTTCGTTTATACTAGACTGCTTGGCGTTGGTTTTTCTGGCAAAAGAGCACCAGCTGTGCAGTCTGATTATCAGCAACAAATATATATATATACATATTTATAATTCAGACCTCCATGTGCTTTTACATCTGTACATTAAATCAGAACCACTGACGATGAGTGTCTGTATGGTCTGTATTCGGGCAAGGAAACCAGTCATGAAAAAGAGTCCATGCAAATGACTCCATTTATGGGCTGGTTAACAATTTATTTATCCAGTTGGCTTGTTGCCTAATTACTTGTATTTAGCTCAATTCATATACATTACATATGTCTTTATATTACTTAATACGCGATATTATATTTTATTTTTAAATTAAAATACAATTTAAATTCAGTATTTTGTTTTACTTGATCTTTTTTTTCCGATCGTTTAAATATTTTGAAAATTATAAGAATACAAACTTTTTCGAACCTTTTAAATCGCATCAGCGAGACTGCGAGTCTCGTTATTTGTCTCGAGGGCATAAAGTAAAAGCCACTTATAATACATATTTACTCAGACATGTTCGAGAAGGTATGAGATCCAACCGGAAGCTTTCATTCACTCGTCTCCAGTAAATCTCACATACATTATCTTATTTATTTCTTTTTTCTTTTTATTATGACATAGAACCGTTTAACGATTTTATAACTCAAACTACGAGCAATAAACCCTTTTTACAACATGTTAGACTAATATACAGCGAATTACAAGTTACAAAAAAAATACTACAAGGAATTTTTGGTAAAGTTATTATAGCGATAAATAAAAAAAATTGGGCAAGTTGAATTGGATGATGACGTAAAAATGTTGATTGCCATCTACGAAAATAATGTGTTGTCAGTGTGGGCGAGTAGTATAACTACAGTAATTTATAATTCGTAATGCAATCGACACGTGGAGTCAATTACATCAAATTTATAATAAAAATTACAAAATCATTTTTTATCAGTTTATTTCATTTTAATTAATTATTATCATTGGTCTTAAAAAAAAGGGGAGTAATTGGTCTTATATTTTTCATTATCAATCAATGATACATAAATTTTCTATTAGCGGTTACAGATATGACGAGAGTTTGCGACCAATCCCTTGAAATATTTACATATAATAATAATAATAATCATGATGATGATGATGATGATGATGATGATGGTAATAATAAATTGTTAATAGTCTTCGACTCAATGCATCTACTACTAGAAACGATTATATTAAATTGAATTCAGATGATACAGTTCAATAATTTCTGCCATTACTATTGTTGACTAAAAAAATTTGGAAAATCCAAAAGTGCACGCCTCGAACGCTCATGTTATGTTTTTTTTTAAAAGTTAAATTTCGAATAAAATTGAATATCCCGCTCTTTTCCCATAGAAATTTCCATGGTAAATATACGGTAACAAAAGTAAAAAAAAAAAATAAATAAGGAGAACATTCCTAATGAAAAATGGCGGCAGTGTGTGTTTGTTTACATGTAAGATTGCCGGTTTTAACCGTAATGATTTATTTTTAAAAAAACGAGAAGGCCTACAGTAGTGATTTTTGAAAGGAACTTTCTTTGCTTATTTCTGAAAATTTTGAAAAAAAAATTAAGTAGTTTCGTCAAGTCGTTCTCGAGATATCCGTACCACGCCGTTTTTTTGAACCACAGACTAATGGACGTCCACGATAAATTTTTTTTAATGAACTTTTTTTTATATTAATACATATTAGACAAATTAAAAAAAGTATCAGGATTATTTATTAGTGTTTCAGCTTTATATTGATGTGCTTTTCATAATGTGTAAGAGTAATAGAAAAAAAATATATGCACTTTAATGAGTGGAAATCGCGTGACCTTGACAGGTCGGTTATAAAGCACAACCTCTCCGCTTCGCTTCCGAGGCGTGCAATATGGATTCATAACTTCTAATTTTTTAATTTTTTTAACATTTGTTATTATTATTATTTGTGCTCTATACACTATCAGGTTTTATTTACTCTTGTATGTTTGGATGACATACCATACAACGCATTGCACTGCGGGATACTGTCAGTCTATACTACTGCGATAAATTAATCTATACCAGGCGTAAGAACACACGAGTAGAGCAATTAGATTTATAAATGCTAGATTGTATTATTATTATTATCGCTATTACAATTAATAATACGAAGATTCATTTGAAGACTCAGTGAAATATTGCATGAATTCTATTTCACTATAGCCATCTATTGTTATTATAAAAAATGTTGACGCAGAAATTTAAATAAAAATATTGTTAACAGGCTATTTGATTGGAGACCGGAACGTTTACCAGGCGAGCCACAAAAATGCGAAAGAATTGTGATATTAAAAAATTTATTTACACTGAGTGATTTTGAACAAGATGTAACACTTAGTCTTGAATATAAACAGGACATACAATCTGAATGTGCCAAGTGCGGTGACGTAAGAAAGGTCACAATCTATGATGTAAGTTTTTATCTATTTAACTCATATATATATTCTAAAAATAACTATTTTCATACACCTTAGGCGCGGAAGCGTCATTGTGCTCCAGTCTCGCTGAAAGTTTTTGACCCCTTGTTCAGATGTTTAATCTTTTTTTTTTTTTAATTCAAAAGTCAACAAACGATTGTTGAAATTAAAGCATTTTTGTAGTCGGGAAAAAAATTCCCTCATATGAAATGTATGTTAAGAGCAAACGTTTGTATCATAAAGCTTTTAGCTATTTAATTAATTGGCTTCTCGGTTTAATTATTTTATGGGCTGAAAAATGTCGAAAATTGGCGCCATTGACATATATTATATGTCTAACTTTTAAAACACGTCTTATGATTTGTTAATTTAAATTAAATGAAATTTATTACTTTAATTGTAGTACGTGATGTTTATTTTTTTAAACTACTGTTTCAATTTTTCTATTTTGTATTTACATGAAAAAGGTGATAATTAATTTTAATAAAAAAAAACTATAATTGAAATTAAAAGTTTTGGATAAATAAATGAATATATACATTATTATTATACGTAAATATTGAATGGATTTACAGTAGAGGCGCGACGATGGGAGTGTTTGAAGACGAATTTATAAGACCAGGTCGTTGTTGATTTATTTACATCGCGTTTATTCTTGCCATTTATTAAGTTTATTTAGCAAGCAAAGTAATGTAAGTATCTCAAGGCCCTAACTGGAGAGAGCCAGAAAAATATAATTAAAGCCCCGTAATCCTTAGGCGAAAAATAAATATAAAAATAAAATTATGTTGACAGGGGTTCGCTTTTCTCTCTATTACACTCAAGTCCACGTACAGTATTATTTTTGTTCCACTTGTACGGTAAATGATGTAGCTGAAGATCGGAACGTTTTTCGCACAACGAAAATGAAAAATTTATGTAATTTGACTGTTTAAGGGGTATTCGGGGTCGGCCTGTAATTTTCCGCTGATATACTAGCGCGAATGCGAATCATTTCAAAAATCTAGATCCAGTGAATTTTTTACTTTTTATTTTCATTTCGTAAAAAACGTTCCTATCTTCAGGTACAAAGTAGATGGAAACTTTGACCGAGTTTTTCTCTTAAACAAAGAAATATTATGAAACAATTAAAGCGCACTTCGCTAGATTAGACAGTAATGCATCAAAGTGCGGTCTGTGTTTTGTATTGGGAGATTTCGTTTCCGAAAAAAACCCAGTCGAAAATATCTGACCCCTGTTAACAATATTACTAATTGGTGTTTTTAATACAAAATTGGAAATTTATCTAATGCATTTTTTTTTCAAACAGACAAATCCTGAAGGAGTTGCCAAGATAATATTCAGTGAACCAAATGAAGCTGAAGCTTGTATTAAATTATTGAATGGACGTTGGTTTGGTAAAAGGAAAATCACTGCTGAGTTATGGGACGGAAAAACAAAATACCAGTTAGTAACATACATATTTTACATATTAACATAATATCCCTGATAGCCAAGTTGCCCGCAACTTGTCGACAATCTACTGCCGCAACCTGTCGCCAAGTTGGCCGCAAAAGTCAGCATTTCCATAAGTTGACGGCAACTTTCCGAGCAACTTGTCGACAACTTTCAGCTCGTGTAACTGTTGCCGACAACTTGGCTACAAGTTGCTCAGAAACTTGGTGACAGGTTGCGGCAGTAGATTGTCGCCAAGTTGCTGAGCAACTTGTAGCCAAGTTGTCGGCAACAGTTACACAAGCTGAAAGTTGTCGACAACTTGTCGTCAAGTTGGTCGCAACTCAGGTACACCAACTTTCTGATCGGAAACTCTGGCTATCAGGGATGTAGACATAAATTATTATAATTTTTGGGAAAAAGAATTTAAACTAGTCAATTGACTGTAATACCGACTGATGATAAGTTACTGGCTGACAATAATCACCTGACAACATGAATACAATTTTAAAATTTTCTATTATATCAATGAATAATAAACCGATAACTAAAATCAGTTTATTAGTAAAAAAAAGCCCATAAAAATATTTTATCATTTATTATGAAATTTTTATTGCAGTGTTGCGGAAACAGAAGCAGAAGCTGAAGCACGGATAAATAAATGGGACAAATTCTTGGAGGATGAGTATGAAAAGCAAAATCAATCTAAAACTAATCTTGCAGAAATCAACTCCGATCAACCATCGAGCTAAGATTTATGTCAAACAGTATATAAGTACAGATAAAATAATTAATCTATCATCAATAGTGCGAGCGAAATTGTTATCATACTTTTTACAGGTACTTGTACCTAAAATTAAATCAGACTTACCAGTCAATCATTGGCAATAATTACAACGTTAATTAATGCATTATTTTACTAATTAATAAATAATATTAATAGTAATAGCTACTAGTATTTAATTAATTTTTTAATAAATATATTATATTTTTAAAAAATTATTTATAATTTATTTACTTTAAGTAAAGTAATAATAATAATAAATAAATAAAATAAAAGAAAATAATTAAGAGTAATGTTAGTCTGTCAGTAGAAATAAAAAGATTTGAGCAAAAATCAGTTGGGTCGACAATTTAGAATTGGACGTTAAAGAAGAGGGGGCGGATGCTGAGGAATCTCCTAATTTGCTATTTCAACATTCCATACGATCTTTGTGTTGCTCATGGGTTTCGTGGGACTCACTTTCGTGAGAGAGAGACTACTTTATACTTTGGAATTGTCAAAAAACGTGATTATTCCGAGCACGCGGTTTCCAACTTTATTTTTTTTTAAAACCTCCTTTTAAATCTTTTACTTGGTTTTCTTCATTCTCCTCAAAGCCTTTTCACCGAGATAAACAACTCTAGTATCTTATAGTGACTTTCACTAAATAACGACAGTAATTATTATTATTTTAATAATACCAGTATTACGTAATTTATCAGTTAAATATGTACATGATTCATCTATCAAAGATATCTTACACAGTAAAAAACGAATCGTCAAAGTGTAAAAAATACGTGTGTTAAAAATCTGAGTGTTGAATTTTTAACACTTTTGTGTGTCAATTTAACACACGGTATTTATCTTGTTTGAACTGTCGCAATCGATTGATTTTTTAACACACAAAAATGCCATTTTATTCGAAAGTAACACTTTTTATATGTTACTATGAAATCAACACACAAAATATGTTAAAAATAATGTCGAGTATCACAAAAGAATTCTTGGAAAATTTTTATTTTTAACGTATACGTGTGTAACTTTTTTTAACACTCGAAACATGTTAAAGTAACATATGAATAGTTACTTTAACATGTTTTTAGTGTAGAAGAGAATCCACTGTCATCCTCCACCTCATACACGCAAGTTTATATATTTATTTATTTATGGACAAATAAAAAAGGATTATTCACGCGCGCAAAATAGTAATCTTTGTATATAATTCTCAAAGAACTGGAGTCGTACAATAGCTTTTGGTACAATCTATCAACCAAAGCATTATGTTTCCCACATCATTGTCTTGATTCATCGCGGATTGTCTGGCCAACGCACCCTATACACCCTCTATCTATAGCCTCTGTACCCTGTATACCCTAATATCAATGACAAATTTAATGCTTGACTATTAGCAGCGGGGGTGCGACTTTGAGCATTGTCAAGTGGAAGAGCCACGTGCGCTTGTTTCCCCTCAATATTACTATTACTATTATCATTATCATCATACACTGAATGATATACACGTTTGCTTCGAGATACGAAATATACACGTGAGCGGGAGCGAATATCGTTCCAGACATTCGATGGATAAATATGTATGCGATAAATACTGAGATCGTGAGTCGCGAAAAAAAGTATAAACTATTATCAGGGTGCAATTTCACGCTTGTCATGGGGATTTTATTGGATTGGACACCCTGTACAAAGTGAAACTGTTAGAACCTGTTAGATTACACAGTGGATTAGTCACAGGACATGTTTGAAAACCATTTGATACGGTCAAGTGTTTGTTTATTATTATTATTATTATTATTTTTTTTTTAATGTATTCAATGCAAAAATTTTTGTTTATAATGGAGATAAAAACTCGATGTATATATATAGCAATTAGTAATTACATCAGTCATCAGTGTATGGTCATATTCTCAACAGAATGTCACTAATAAAGCCATGCAGCAGCACAACTTTAGCAATTAAATCTTTTTTAAAAAAATATAAAAAACAGGGATGGAAGAAAAATCATGAGTATCTGAGAATTGAGTCGGATTAATCGTTTCGTTCCTTAGTATTTTAAGAAGGAAATTAAGCTTCCCGAAACACCACGAAACTGTTAATTAAGACTCATTATGCGCCTGGTCTGGAGTGTCGGGTAGTGGAGAGGATAAATAAGAAGAGGAAGAAGAAGAAAAAGAACAAGAGGAAGAAGTAATTGCCGGTAGTTATTAGGGGTAGTTAAAGAAGTAGCAATCATCATCATCATCCTGCCAAAGAAAACAAAATCAATAACTACTGAGAATTGAAACGAAGTATTCGACATTAGCATGTCCCGAAGATCATCAGGATTATCAGACCAAACAACCCTAAAAAATTTGAAGGAGGATGAAAATAATAAAGAGCACAATAATGACAATAAGAAAAGAACAAGGACAAGGACTTTGCTGGTGGGTATGATGATAGTTTTAATCCAAAGGAACTTGTTAATACCACCGGGTGCAGAACTAGCCAGGGGTTCATTGTGGGATCAATACAAACGGGAGAGCAGTGTTGTAGGAGTGGCACACCAGCAGTCTCATTGGACAGAAGAAAGGTAGCATGCGATTGGTTGCGGTTGGTACTGCCAGGAGGCGTATCCCGTTCGTGTAGTAGTTGTAGAAGCTGGGGGTGATCAGGCGGTTCTCGACCCTCGACTCCTCGACATTATCCTATACACTCTTGTATACCTTCCTAGGGTTGGGTATACTCCTACATGCATGTGTGTGAGTGTGTGAACTCAAAGGGAGTGTGGAGTCGTGAGTTTATAGCAGATAGCTATAGGGAGAGGAGAGACAGCCTGACTAAAAAGACATCGGGGAAAGGCATCAGCTAGAAAAAGTATCGTGGTGGTGGGAGAGGGTGACACGGGCCCTCGATTCAGTCTGTCTTTGCCCACCAGAGACTCTGTACCGTTTTGTCCTGGATCTGATCCAACACAATAATCCCAGCATCGGGGTTTTACAATTTTATTTTGTCAAAATAAAGTTATTCAAAATAACAATCACAACAATAACATAAACAACAACTCGCTAGTATTCTTTAATATACTCATGTAATTAATCGTACGGATGAGGTGTCCAACGATTAAGATGATAATTACTGGTGTTAAATTTAAATAAGAATTTTTGTGCTAGTGTATTAATAAGCCATATATATTTATATATATATAAGTGAATTAAATCTAGTGGCGAATATTAATATTTATAAATATAGATGACTAATTGAGTCAACAGAGTGAGAACCGTCGGGTGATTAAAGTATATAATTACAATCATATTTATTTATTTATTTATTTTGTTTGTGATAGTGAGTGTTGTCATTAAATAATTGTGAATATTTTCAGACCAAAAATTTGATTGTACATATTTACAATGAATTGATTGCGGCCTAATGATAATGTCACTTGACTGAATACAGTACACATATATGTATATATAAATATATTATATATACATATATAGATGTATTATATGTACATAATAATTGAAAGTGTGGAAGCCAAGTTGAGATAGCAGCAGCAGCAGCATCAACGAGAGCAATAACAGCGAAGGCAGAAGCAGGACCAGGAGGAAGAGCACGAGCAGGTTGAAGGTTAAATTTGTTAAGTGAAAAAATTAAGGAGCGTGGAGGAAGTTAAGGGCGCGGGTTACGCGGGTGCAACGTTCGGGTACGCTAGTCGGCAGGCCGGCTCTGGGGTGCCGGGTCCGGGGGGTGTGATGAGCTGCTCCGAGGTGATGTATCAATATTATCCTTACCTCTATCAGAGGCCACCGCCACCCCCGCACCCGAGTCATCCCCATGCGGCGCCGCATCCTCATCCCCATGCTAATCCACACACTGCTCATCATAGTCCTGCGAGGCCCGCACCTTTTCAACCATTTTCCGCTACTGCAACTGCTCATCAGTATGATAGGGTGAGTACTCACATCCACCCCTTATTTATCCTTAATATCATCAATCATTTTCATTCATTAATTACTACACAGAAAAAAAAGTTATCTTGAGTCAAGAAAATATTTTTGAAGACAAACGTTTACGGGAACCAAGTCAAGATTTTCTTGAGCCAAGAGAATTCGTCTTGGTTAAAAAAAATGCATCTTGGTCGGAAAAGATTTCTACTTTATCTGAGAAAATTCAGGTTTCCAAAAAAATTTTCTTGAGTCAAGAATATTTACCTTCAGTCGAGAATTTTTTTTTTCTGTGTACTATTCTTTTTTATGATCAACTTTTACTATCCACAATTTTTCTCTACCACTCATCTTACACTGAAAAAAATTAGGAGTGAATTCGGAGTAGGAATGGATTTTAATTCAATCCGCGTTCGCTCCAAATTCAACCCGCGTCTTACACAAATTTTTTACAATATTTATTTGCATCATATTTAAATCAACAAATATATTTATATAGATATTATATTTTAGAGGGTAATTTATTACACGTGTCATAGATAAATTGATTCTAAATACCAGCAAATTATTAACTAAACTTTTAATAAAACTAATTGATAATGGAGCTTATTGTCGCGCAGCAGGTGACTATGTAGTTAAAACCCCATTGAGTTATGATATAATATTATGTATAGGAGTTGAGTATTATAATCCTCCCAGACAAATATGTTTTCTTATATATATGTATATATAAGTTGGCGGGTGTATTATAATACGGTGTATATAATCGGATTAACACCTCCCGAGTGAATAATGAAGCACAAAGGAGGCGGTCTCCGGACCTGTCGGATCTGCTCATCACCATCATAATATATATATACACATATTATATATGCCAGCTTAATTATAATCATGCTGGGAATTTAATCATATATTGTGATACCCGGTATTTGTTAAACACGCTGGCGGGTTTGTTATTTGCTAAACAAACAAATTCAAATTTCATTTTTAATATCCATCACATAACTGCTACTGCTACTGCTACTGATTTTTATGTTTATTAATATCACTATTATTTTTTATCTACACATAAGAGTATAAATGAATTGATAATGGTTCTGACAAATTTTATGTGTTTGTTGTAAAACAACATGCGTCCGTCGGAGATTTCCGTACTTCGCGGATGTAAAATTCGGGAATGCGTCAACATCGGATTACATTGACACTGACACTCGAATCATTCACTTTATTTATCTTTTTACGTCTGTACAAAATTTAAATATGCAATCTGGTAGAAGGTAAAGTGTGCTCCCGGTCACTCCCCCGTTCTATAGGTGATGCATGCGACCATCCGTTCGCGACGGGGTGTCGAATGCCGTTTTTGCTCTTACCGGTGTCTTACTCACTCTTCTTGTTGTATTTATTACTTTATTTTAAAAATTTTATGAATCAACATAAATTTAGTAATAAATATATTCAGAGACTATTTAACCTACAGCGAAGTGGAAGATTTAGTGCCAGTATTTAATGTTATTGTTGAGTGATTAAGTATCATTTTAAGTTGCTAATTTTTTTTGATGAATATTTCATTGATTAATCGTCTTGTATTATGGGAAGGGAGGCAAAAGGGGGTAGGGTAGGCAAAACGGGGTACCTCCAAAATTTGATAAAAAAAAATTTTATATTTTAAATGGTTTTTAAATATTCCAAAATTACTTCTGTAAATATAATTAAGCGTTACTTTGAATTTTTTTTGATAAACTTTTTCGAAAATCAATTGTCAGTTGAAAAATATTAATGACGTTTGTTTTATGATAAAAACTGTTATAATTTTTTTTCCTTTTTTGTATCCAATAAACATGTAAAATATAATTTTTCTTCATGTAAATTAATTTAAAAAAAATTCAACTTAATCAAATTCGTTTAAAATCCAAAAATTTTTTACCTTTTTTAGGGGGTACCCCACTTTGCCCGCAGAAATGAAAAATTTTTTTTTTCAACGGTAACTGAAAATTTCTTCTATTTACTTTGAATATCATTGAAAAAAAAAAGATTGAGCGTATTTGAGTCCTTGAAAACTTGGTATTTTCTTAAGTACCCCCTTTTGCCCCTCCCTCCTCTAATAAGAATACACAGAAAAGAAGGATTTCTTGGCGCGAAAAATTTTGACTCTTCCCAAGAAAATTTTTGCGCGTAGAATTTTTTTTTTATTAATTTGACACTTGAAAATTATCACAAATAACAATATTGGAACATTAGGTAAATGCATGTTTAAAATTTAAATGGTGCAGCAGATGAATTAGTTCGTTCATTAATTATGTTTTTTTTTTTGAACGAGTAGTATATATATGTATGTGTGTAAGTAATTTTATGAATTTCTTAAATAAGTAAATAATGCCGCTCATCGCTCTATCGCAGATTCAAATCTCGTCGAATTATTTTCTAGGTCGAGCTGATGGTTTGAATAAATTATCATGGGTATATATATAGTCGCGTTGATTAAAAGTTATTTAATTTAATATACATCTGGGTGATTTAAAGCAAGACGTGAGTCATTTGTATACGTATTTTTTCATAAATTTTGTCCCTTTCAAAGTTATTAATTATTTACTGTGTTTTCTTATAAATAAAATTAATTGGTACTTAATTTTCGTCAACAATAACATATATGTCGCATAACTCAAACAACAACTTTGTTAATTTATAAAACTAAATTTTGTTTTTGTCACCACCGATGATTTGATTGATGATTGGGAATTAAAATTTAATTTTTCTCACAAATGTTGGAGCTCAAATTATGAATGAGAAAAATATAAAATAAAGTAATGGCTTATGGCGTTTTATAAAAATGATTGTAATGGTGATAGTAAAGTACACAAGTCGAGTTAATTTATGGTATAATTAAGTTAATAAATAATGCATTTAATTTAATATTCCGCGATATGTAAAGGAGCGAATGCACCAAAGACTTTTTATCCGGTATCGCGAATAATAATAACAATAATAATGATGATAATTTTGTTTGTGGTCAGTTGTGAACTTTTCGAGTCAAGCAATAAAGCACGTATAAAAGTGTCTTATATTCTTGTGGGATTGTACAGAAAGGTATATAAAAGATATATAAAAGACTAAAAAGAACAAGAGAGATTGAGTGGTAGAGAGATTATTCGAAAAGAGAGAGAGGGAGATATAAGTAAATGAAATGGGTGATAGTAAATGAGGAAAGAAAAGAGAGAAAGAGAGGTTTGGCGGCGGTGGCAGGCGGCAGCCGTGAGAAAACGGGTTGATCGTCCCGCGAGTTTTTAACGTTCCGCACACCGTGTACGAGTAAGCGCGCTCGTGTATTCGTCCGACACCGCCGGAATACGCTCGGCTATTAATTCCCGGGTCCCTGAGGGAATGAGGGAAAGAGAAAAAGAGTTAACTTAAGGAGAGACACACAACGGTCACCGCGTGGCAAAGAAGCAAAACCAACCGAGCCTTGGGTCAGGCCCTAAATAAAAGGAACAAACATTTAAATAAAAGTAAACTTGTGTCGCCAAGTTGCGAGCTCGACTCACTGGAACCGAGTTCGAATCGCCGCCGCCACTGCTGCCTTACCTGTCGCATATCCTCTTATTATTATTGTCCGTAAGCTCACCACTCACCTTTTATCTTTCCCTCTCTCTCTTTCTCTCTCTCGCGGTCAGGGAGATATTACATACCTATCATTTTTCCTCAATTTATACAAAATTTCTTTTTTTTTTATATATTTAATTGCTATTATCGTCCTATTAATATTATAAATTGGATTATCTGTACCCATAAAAGTATAAGAAAAATTGTTTTCATCTAATCGTTACATTATGTATACTTACAAGAATCGATTATCACTTTTGTGCTTTAATGTGTTGCTAATTTTTTTTTCATTTTATTTATTTATTTTTTTTTCTCATACTATCGTCACTGTTGACATGTGACGAATGTCTTGTCTCACCGATCGCTGTCGACAGTGCTCACGAGCCGCTTCCAAACGGAGAGACCGCTTGAGTAGAGAGAAATGTCGACGTACAGATCACTGAATAAGACGAGTGTATAACACACACAGCAACATAAATGAGAAAAAAATAAAAAATAATATTACTATACAGGATTCGAGCAACAGCGAGTACTGTCCGTAAACTAAATCCAATGTTGAGAGTGAAAAAAAAAAAAAAGAAGCAGAAGAAGCTTTTCCCTTAACCCCTTGGTTAAAAAATGTCGACAAGTCTACTTAACTTCATTATGATCTATAAAAACAGGCTAAAAAAGCATAGCAAAAAAAAGTTTTAAGGAAATCTTGAAGAATTTTTAAGTAGGCAGCAACAAAGCGCTATATATATATGTATACGTAAATTGAAGTATAAGTATCTGAATTAAAACATTCCACTCATACATATACATATATATGAACTCCAATGTTTATACAATAATTATATTTAATAACTACAATAATTACTTACTTAAAAATATTATAAGTTTTTTCTATAAATGTGTAAATGAAAATGTTTTTACATCAGTGATGTAAGGCAGAGAAATTGTCAGACAATTGACGTCAATTAGCCAGCGAAAAATTAACCAACGGTCATTTTTTGAATTATATGCCGGTTCCCGCGTCAACTTGATACTGCCCAGAAAATATTTTATGAAAAATTGAGCGAAATAATTTTTTACGAGCAATTGTCAATAAATTTCTCGTGATCTGGCTGGAGATAAAACATAAAAGTGACGGTAATTTCGCAGCGCTATTAGATTTTAAAGAATTTTTAAAAAAATGACTCGGTGAGTAATTGTGTAAATGGTATGAGGATGCTGAATGATTTTTATTAGTATTATAGATTTCATTGAGAAAAGAGAAAGGCCTTGCCGATGATTATTTCCGTCAAGAGAAAAAGGATATTATTGACTCAGAACCAACTCAGCTAGCAGTCTATTATATACCTGCGTCACTGGTTTCCTAAAGAATTTATCGCTTTTCCATTACGCAATTAAACACCATATAAAAAAATATATATTGAGACCGATAGATCTATAAAAGAGCGCTAGTAGTGCTAGTAAATAT
This sequence comes from Microplitis mediator, assembly GCF_029852145.1. Taxonomy (NCBI): domain Eukaryota; kingdom Metazoa; phylum Arthropoda; class Insecta; order Hymenoptera; family Braconidae; genus Microplitis; species Microplitis mediator. The sequence continues at coordinate 355,218 of NC_079973.1, read as the reverse complement.
ATACGTATACACACATACATATATATATACCAAGGGAAATCAATAGATCGCGACCAAGCAGACCGGAACCATTGATAGTAACTTTACTTGTGAGACACTCGTCTATCGATATATATATATATATCTATATATAATATACGTGACTTTTTTATCCATCCCTTTTTCTGTCTTATACTCGATCTTCTCCGAATGGAACGGAAACAAACCGGGAGTAGTCTGAAAACCCGTTTATATAACCAATAAATGTTGCGAAAGTTTGTTGTTTAATCTCATAAATTCTTAGATCAATTTATATATAGTTAAATAAATATTTATCACTCGTCTCTATGCTGTCTATAATTTATTTATATATATTGTAAATGACTTTATATTTTTCCCATAAAAATATAAGTTCAATAAATCTAGTTTTTGAAATTATTCGATCCACGAATTTTTGATAGAGAATTGATAAAATTGACAGCGCATCCCCTGCTGTAAAATGATTAAATACATCTATATATTTACATTTATATACTCAAGTTGGCTACTTAACTAGTCTATATAACTGGCTTCTGCTGATGCTGTCTACTGTCTTATAGCTGCGGCGGTTGTAGATTTTCAAACGGACCGCAAAAGTGTTTACCTGCTGACCAAATTTTACGATCGTCTCGACGAGGTGGCGATGTGTCTCCTGGGTTATCGGTACCACGAGATCTGACCGGCAAAACTACACCAGTCTTATTCTTTTATTCCCATACTATTTCTCTCTTACTTATATATGTTTATATATATATACAAACTTGATGTGTCTTAGCCAGTGGTTACCGAGCAACATCAGCAGCTACATGGTCTTTGTTACTATATATATATACATATACATTAGCAGTGTTGGTTATTCGAGGGCTAAAATAATACACGCGCACGGATATGGCTGTTTTATCTTTTTCTATAACTGACTTGAGAGAGTAAGAGAGTAGAATGTCAACTTATTGAATAAGAAACAAGAGAGTACACAGCAAATATAAGGATGCTTAAACTCGGTGCTTGCAAATTTGGTCGTATCGTATGTACGTAAGAGAGACCGGAGAAAAATAAGACACACGTTATTCTTATTTATTTTATCCTAAGAATGGAGATGTTTGTTTTATATATATTTATTCTCTTATTCTTTTGTAGCCACTGATCCAGCTGATACTCGCGAACCGACTACCAGCACTTATTGCTATTTGTTTATTTATTTATCGGTAAATGTTGTCTATCATATTGATAAGTCAATTTCTTTAGACACACATACACAGAGTATCACCAATTGTTACCATAAAAAATGAACAAGTCCAATATATGTGTGTGTATGCGTATATATTTGTCACATTATCCACGTGGCATGGAAGGACGTCTGGGGAATGAATCAAAATAAAATTAAGAATAAAAATAAAAACAAAGTTATCTTAACGCGCGTAGAATAAGGCGTTTAGTGTATAAATTATAACGATCTTGAGTTTTTGCTTCTGTCACATGTTGACTCTCATCTTCGCTACTCCCTTCTTGTTCTAAACTCTCTCGGGGTTATACTTGGTACATATCTTGCCTTCAGTTTTCTAGGTTCCTACATAAATTAAAGCTCAAGACGCAACGTCCCCATTCCCATTCCCATCTCATCTCCTTCTCTGTCTCTCTCGTATTTTTTCAAAACATATATATGTATTTTACTTTGTCTCCGCCTTTACTCGAAGATCCAAGTATGTGTAAAAAAGTATAAAGTCTCTTGCACTATGTCGCTACGTTAAATTTTTATTAATATTTCAACTTATAATCGATATAGTGCTGAAGCTAACCGGTGTTATATATATTGTATATATAATTTTTCTCGATAGTTTTTGCAAAGAAAGATCAACTTATATAAATTTATAATTACAAGTTATACCATCCATCGTACTTTCGATACGACGATAGAATAATAATTAAATATCAATTTAAGAAAGTACGCGAATTAAAATTACATATATCATATTTTTTAAATTTCAATATAATTTTACATACTTTAAATAAAGTTTTTTAAATTTTACAAGACATTGTAAAGATGTGAAACATGTGTAGAACGATAATAGATCAACGAGGTGACTTGGCGCTACATATATTTTATTGTCAGCATTGCCACGCCCAAAATCCGCCGATAATGAATATATATGTACAATATATTCTCATTTATTTTATTTACCATTGACTCCATTTTATTAATTCAAATCTCTTCAATAATTTAATATTTATTTATTTATTTATTTATTTATTTATTTATCAACTTATTTACAAGAATAATTTTACAGAATACAAGTTTATTAATAGTAAATGTAAATAAGCATAAATAATAATGACTCTAGGAAAATACCTTTCAGAGCCATTTAATAAAAGAAAGATTCATCATAACATATTCATTTCATATATAATTTAATAATTTTAACTATTTTTCTTTAATACCATTAAATGCCTATAGCATAATTTCTTAAAAATACTCAAACTATCAGCTGATGTTATATTTTTAGGCAGCGAATTCCAAAATTTAATACCAGTTATTAGAAATGATTTCTGATAGTGATTACTATGACATGGTGGTACCCATAATGTATTAGTTTTATTTGGATCTACTCTCAATAAATACATATCATGTTTGAATATTAATTTATCCACAAAAAGCCCTATGTTGCCTAGATATAGATACTTATAAATTAAGGTACTAAGTAGATATAACCTCCTATTTTCAATGGATAGCCAGCCTAATTGTCTCCTAAAGTTCGATATATGTTCATGTTTGCTTATACTTAGAATGTATCTTACGCATGCATTAAAAGAACGCTGTAATTGCATATTTAACATTTAACATTTTATTTTATTTATTTTTTTTATTTATTTATTTATTTTCAATCGTAAGGTTTGACCTCTTTCGATCATATACAAAATAATTATTACATGTAGTGAAAAGCTTAAATTTATAATTTGTAATCTATAGTTTATAACTTATAACACATAACCAGACTCATCTCAAAACTCCGACTCAATTCAAATCACTCCAACAGACTTTTAACAGTTCCATACTCATAAATCTTATTATTTATAGTTCATTCGATTCTTCTAAATCGATTAAATAATTAAAGCATCTTTGACGAAATAAATCTAGTGATTCTGATGACGTAATCTCAAATGGAAGTGAGTTCCAAAAAGTACAACCTACTACAATAAAAGACTTTCGATAGCAAGCTGTATGTGCAAAAGGGACCTGAAGTGTATCTGTTCGCAATGGATTTCTACGTGAAATTACATTAGATCTAAGTTTTAGTTGATGATTAAATAAACTACACAGAAAAAACAGATATCTTGAGTCAAGAAAATATTTTTGAAGACAAACGTTTTCGGGAACCAAGTCAAGATTTTTTTGAGCCAAGAGAATTCGTCTTGGTTGGAGAAGATTTCTACTTTATCTGAGAAAATTTAGGTCTCCAAAAAAATTTTCTTGAATCAAGAATATTTACCTTCAGTCGAGAATTTTTTTTTTGTGTGTAGGTCTCCCAAGACATAACACTTTTAGATTTTTTAAATAAATAAATAAGTAAAGTTATTTATTTTTTTAAAATCAATCAATACAAATATATATTTATATATACTCTGTAGACTTTTATTCAACAATCGTCAACGACTTAGCAATGCAATCCATAACGGTCAATCCGACAATTCCAATCGAGACATTGACTTATTCAGTGTCAAGTTGGTCTCCTGCTGTAGATCCGATCACTCGGTCTACTCTGGCACACGCAGTACGTCAAGTTCGTCACAGGTTTATATCACACCGTTAAATCTACACTTTACTTAACTATATATATATATATATATATACAGCGATGGACATGTCGTCGCATCAGCTTTGTTTTTAATATTGAATGATAACGGGCTTGCTGCTGACTGTATATATATTACATTCAAGTCACATATATATATCCTTATATATAAGGCATTGATCAAATGATTAATAAATCCCTATATATATATATATATATATATAGAGTCTTTTGAGCTTCACAGTAATGAACATAAAAATAAATTTTTGCATCTATGATTCTTTCAGTCCAGTAAAAAATTAAATTTATGTAATTAAAATAAAAATTATTTTCTTTATGATAAAATAAAAAAAGTAATAATAATGATAGTATTGTTGGGCTAACATCCAAAGTCCGATGCAAAGGCCCATATCGTGTCCATCTGTCGAAAATAATCTGCAATTCAATTGCCGCGAATGGCGAATGCGTCTAAAGGTTTGTCAGTCACGACAGTCGGCTGATTGTCGATTTGTTGGATCAGAGACAATACAAAAAATAAAAAAAAATAAAGACAAACGGTTTTTTCTATTAACTCCTTTTGTTTTTGAGTTAAAAAATTTAACGTTGAAAAAAAATGTATCCTTTGGTTTTTATGCTTCAAATGATCCTTTGTTTTATTTTACACACTGAAAAAATAAACTCGAATAATTGGGATGTATTGAGATCGAACAAGTTCTGCAAATCTCTTCCTGACTTGTCTATTTCATTTTATTTTATTTTTTATTATTTTCGATTACTCGTTTCCGGGATTCAAGGGCCTTTTGTCCCATGCTTTACGTTATATTCTACGTCTTCTCCATGTAGTTTGTATTCGATCTGATCGTGAGATCTTTAGGTTATCGATTCGCACGATCGCCAAAGTTTAAATCGATTGTTTTTGAATTCTTCTGCAAATTGATTGTTTCCTTTACGACTTTGTTTCTTATTGCATATTTTATATTATTAACCAATTAATAAGACTTTGTGTACTCAAGTATATTAAAATATAATAAAAAGAGCTGAATATTATTTTTTTTAACGATGGTTGTGTTCAGATCGAGGAACATATTGCAAACTCAGACACACGGGCCTCATAGTTGGGGTCTGCTGTTTCTTTTTTTTTTTTTTTCTATATTATATCAGTAGTAGGATACGTATATATATGTTTATAAATACGACAAAATACATATAAAGTAAAAATGAAATAAAGAGAGGAAGAGGGACAGTCGCAGGAACGTAACGAGGGCGGCAGCTGGTCGACGTCGCGACAAATCATATGCTCATGACAGCTACGTTATCCTCTACCTCGTTGAATCCGCATTGCTATTACATACATATCCATATATATGTATATATATCCTATGCTCTCCCACCTTATTCTTCTCTTCCATTACATATATTATTTATTTTTCTCATCCTCTCGTTTTGCTTTAGCAGTTGACAAAAAATATTAAATAATATATATATATGTATTTAGAAAACACGTGTGTATTATAAAAATATATTTATTAAAGTTTTGTACTCGTCGATTGCAGTGCATATATGCCTTAAAGTAATTGCTCGAGTAAGAATAATAATAAAAAAATGCAATAAAGTTCCGTGTGTGACCGACTCGTCGGTCAATACACACATACTTACATATATATATATTTATATATATGTCCGTCGTCGGTATTTCAGTAATGGGAGTCTTATCTCTTTGCCGCTACCGCTTTACTTGGACTGTACTTGCATTAGTTGCTCAGAGAAAAGATGCAAGGGAGAAAAAGAATAAAAGAATTTTAGATTTTACTCTTAGTACTGATATATACTATTTATATTTATATATATATGTGTAAATTCTTATGGGCGTTATTAATTTCCCACTTACCCCGCATACTTTTGCTACTTCTCGATGATTTTCTCGGTGGATTAGCTTTGTTTATCTGTACCTGCAAAAGTGCTGCCACGCAAGTTAACATTATTTATTTATTTTATTTTATTTTACTATTCATTACAACGAGGTTCACATTTCAAATAAATTTTTTCGTCAGTTCATACTCTGTACACTTGGGTGGAATGTTTAATTCGACTGAAAATTGTTGTCAGTACATTCTCTCATTGCTTGTTTAAATATTTTTATCAATAAGTTTGTCGGAAAAACAAAAATAAAATAAATATTTTGTTAATTAGTTATTTTAAATATTTAAAAATATAATTAATTAGACGAAAATCAAGTATTACTCAAATTCAGTTAAATAAAATATTTAACATTCGAGACAACGAAGAAATATATGGGTTACTTTTTTTTATTAAAGTCTCATCCGCGTTTTTTAATTACATGAGATTAATTTATTAAGCAAAATAACACTCATTAAATATATCATTTATCTTCGACGATTTCTATTTTGAGTTCAACTGTGACAAGTCATTAATCACCAGGAATTATTTGAGAGTGCTTTTGTGAGAATAACATACTCTCCTGAAACCACTATGATACTCTATATAAATAAAATTAAATATCTAACACACGAGCATACATATATACGTATATATATAAAATCAAAAGTACATTATCAATTTATGTATACATAAGTATATAAATAACAAAAAAATGGACTATGTAGATTGTTGGTTGAGATCTTTAAACAAAAAATTTTAATTTGTTGATGTGTTTTTTTTTCTTTTTTTTTTTTTATGGTGAAAGAGCATCAGCATTTACAACAGAACGTAGTGTGATTTACGTCGACGCGACTACTTACTGGTTAACTTACGATGTTTACCAATTCAATTAAGGGTACATCGCAGTTGCCGTGGGTCACAAGATACATTTGTTTCGGCATTAATTTACCGAAACGTTAGACTGTCATAACAAAACTATAATAAACCGTACTGTCTGGCTTTAAGCCAGATTTATTCAACTCTAGATGTCTAGAAATCTATTAACTCAGTACATTTCAAAAGAGAAAGCAGAAAAATTATAGTTCAATAAGAGAGAAATAAATTCAATTCTATAAAGATTAAGAACTTTAAATTGCAACAAAAAAGTTATACTATTCGCTCACAAAAGAAATTCATTGAATACTTTAAATGATTCAAATATAGATTGCATTAACAGCTTAGTTATGTATCAAAACTATAATTAATTTTCTTTTCTTACTTGTCTGTTTACGCTGTAAAAAATTTGTGGAGTGATCGCGGATTAAATCCGGAGTGAATGCGGATTTAAATAAAATTCGTAATCGCTCTGAATTTTTTACAGTATTGTCTATTAAATATCGCGTGCCAAATGCCAAAAGGGCGTATAAAAGTTATATGCCCTTTTGGCTTTGAAGAACCAAAAGGGCGTATAATTTTTTTGTTTTTGGTGCCAATCGTTTTGTAAACATGTTCTAAGCCTCAATATAAAAAAAAATTTTTCAAAGCCAAAAGGGCGTATATCTTTAGATACAAAGATACAAAGATCTAAAGATATACGCTCTTTTGGCGATAGTACGTCAAAAATTTTTTTTCTGCAGATCTTTACGTTTCGAGCGATTCTAAAAAGAATGACAAAAAAAATTTTTTTATACGCCCTTTCGGCATGGAACCCTATCTAACTACTGTAATACGCCCTTTTGGCATTTGGCACGCAATATAAGCTAGAGGTCCTGTTTTTGGCGACTCTAAGGTTAGTTCTGGGCACTTGAAAAATTGAAATATAGTAATTTTTTGAATTCGCAATGACATAATCAAATTTTAAATGTATATTCGAAGATACTTTTATCACAATATTACGATAGAAATTTTCGTTTTTTTTTTTATTAAATAAAATGAAGTATTGAATCTCCAAAAATGGAGAAGTGGCCACCAATGCTACTTCTACCCTCATTATTAATTTTTTCATTTAAACTAAAATGTACTCATAGGCTTGTCAGGATGATAATTTGCAAGTTAACGGACATAAGATCGTTCAGTAATATAAATCATTAAGTTTGTCTACAGTGCATGTAATATGTTAGCGTCACTGATGACAACTACTCGTTTAATCACTTCGCGCCCGTTTTGAATTCTTCAAATCGTTATCCCGCGGAAAGTTGATGATTTATCGGCGGTGAGGACCGTTAAATACATACTTTATACATATATATGTAAGTGTGTGGGTCACGCGACATTTTTTTTATTCTTAATTGTATCACAATATTTAATTGTACATAAGTAATTTTTTACAAAATCAAATATTTTATTTTTATACTGATGGAAAGAATAATACTGTATATATAAATACAAGTTTTTAACATATATTCGTTAAATTTCTATATTATCAAGGCTTGAATAAATTAATACAAATACGATAAATTAACATTAATTAGTTGCTGTACACTTGTATAATTTTATATTCGACTTGGCTTATCATTATCGCGTGTTTGTTCTTTTGCCAACTCTTTCTGCACTTGAGCATTGATTAAATAAGACTTACAAAAAAATTCAATTCATCAAAAATAAATATACTTATTGGAAAAAAAATTTGATTATTAGGTAATTGCCAAATTAATTTACTTAAGCATAAATTGAGTCGGCAAAAGATTCTAACATATAACTGACAGAGTTATTCGTCATATATCATAACGAAGTGATATTAATTAATTGAGTACGATGAAAAAAAAGTCAATAAAAGTATTGACAAGATTTAATAAAAATAAAAGTCGACGTTATTAATATTGACATTTCGCATTTAATTTCCATACTTGTACCGTTCTCATACCGTTTTAGGCATAGCTTGGGTTGTATTTCACTTCTGCTTTTTTTTATATTATTTTTTAAAATTAATTTATTTTTTTTATATATATTTAAAGAAACACACATTCGCCCTTACCTCGGTCACTTGGTCAAGAATCATTTATTATTTTCTTATCTAACAATCTCTTAGTCGGTTCTTTCTCCAATCTTGAACATATATCCCAAGGTCAAGTTTCACGTGGTGGTAATTTTAAAAAAATAAAATGTTAAACCTTACGATTAATCATTAAAATCTTTTAATTTATTATCATTTACAATCTTTATGTTAACTGGCTATTAAATAATCATTTCTTTAAAAATCCTTCTTTTTTTTCTTCTCTCGTATGCACCTTCAAAAAGTGTTATATTATATATTACTTATGTTTAATACAATAGATTGCTCAAGTATGTAGATACGTATATACAAAAGAGAGTTAGTATACATCCAAGGTGGCAGTAGTTCTAATTAAATAAGACCCTCACCTCGACACAAATTAGCCGGTTAATTTTCAGACTCGGATTACTACTACAACTATTACACCACCAACATTATTAATATGTGTATGCATAGGTATAGTGTCTACTTATTACTACTAATAGTATAGTAGTAGATAGATTAAAGGTAATGTAGAGTCTCTCTCTATTTATTCCCACCGTACTTGTAGAATACATAGTAAAGCTAGCTAAGTTCACTAATCCAACCCTTTCAATTCCATATGAATGCACGTATGCTCTATGTACTAACCAGCTTTTCCCTTGGCTTTCCAAAACCAAGAGACATAATTAAGAGAACTCTTCAGCTTCTCTTCTACATCCACATCAGCTTATTATCTTCTATACAAGTTACCATAAGCTATTATATATTAATAATATGCAAGAACAAGAATTTTACCACACGGAGAAAAATGTTGGTTCAAAACCTACTAATTTTTATTATGCTGTCGACGAAACTTGAAACAGGAAGGGAAGCATCCAAAAAATTATTATGCTCATACGAAAAATTATTATGCTGTATCATAATACTTACTACGCGCGAGACACTTATCAATAAGATTTAATAAAAATTACTTCCATACATTATAATAATTGTGATGCGGCATAATAATTTTTCATAAGAGCATAATCATTTTTTGGATGCTTCCCTTCCTGTTTCAAGTTTTGTCGACAGCATAATAAAAATTAGTAGGTTTTGAACCAACATTTTTCTCCGTGCACTGCCAGAAGTGATACAAGTTCAAGATCAGTTCCAATGAACCAATCTTCAATTTTTCCAATTATACCATTAAAAATTTAGACAAGCGAAAAGTCACACGTCATGTGGTATGCAAGCGAAATTGATTAAAATATGCTCGTGCCAAAAATTTTTCAGGAGTTTTGGTATCACGATGACGAAGACACTCTTCCTGCTTTCTCACCATCTCTCTTTCTCTTTCTTTCATTCTTTAGATCTCTTTATCTCTTTCATATACACACATATATATACAATTGTATGTAAGTTTTTTTTTATTATTATCTTGTACACTTTGGTCTTTTCACCGTCAAACGACCAATAAGACGCGTATCCCCTGGTGAACGACGCATCTGTGCAGATTCGAACGAGCAACAGAGCAGTATATAGGCGACAAAGACGCGCATGGAATCACTTTTATTAATGAGGAGACATTCCCGACGGGCTTTGAATCTCCGAACTTATTCGAATGGAGGATACGCGATAGCTCGCGTTCTTACACACATATACGTACATATATAAATACACATACTAAATTTATATAGTGATGTGTGATTTTTAGTATAAATGATGTTTAAGTATACTGGTGTGAATACTTTTGATGCTGAGATGCTACCGCTGATTATGCCGATGCTCTTACTGATAGTATGCTTTTGCTGTAATTTTACAATGAAAAACAGATGCGAAATTCTTAAATTAAATGAGCCAAATGTCATGCTTAGACACTTTGAATAATAACTTAACACTTCCTCTTTTACATTTTTGCTGCATATGACTTAAAATTTTTTTCTTTTAACGAATGAGAAAATATAATTCATGAATTTTTCATCTATATTTTTTTCGGCCGTAAAATAATGGAAAAGTTTACGACAAAATAAGTATACAAGTATATTGAAAAGTTGTTAAGCAAGTCCGAGAGGTTACTTAAGAAAGTAACTTTATAATAAAGACGTCTCAAGTACAAAAGATATTTAAGAAAATAGAACACCGGATAATTTTTAAACAAAGCATTAATTTCGCAACTTGATCACATCGTTCAACTAATTATTATACATTATAAATATATATATATACAAACAATGTTTAACTTGTTCTTGCTCTTGATGTTCTTTATACTATCAGCAGAACAACAAGGTTTTGTGTCTGGATGTTGTCGGTAAAAGATAATAAATGATTATAAGAGTCTTGGTAGTATCATCATAAGTACAAAGAAAGAGAGACTATTTAAAAGAGTATGGCGGCAGAGAGAGACAACCCGTCAGTCTAGGGTATGATAATGAGAGCAAGAGTTTTCCGTAGGTATAGAAAACAAGAGATGATGGAAATTCTTTTGATGTATTTGCGCTCGGGTCGTCTCCAACCGAGCGACAAATTCTTCGATATTCACGCGATGAAAAGCCTCTTCGCAAGATTAAACTTTACCCCCTCAAAACTATATCTACCTTCAACCCCTTGAAACTGCTTTAATTTTATTCGCTTTATCGTTGTCAGTTTCTTCAATTAAACTCCTACTTTATTTTTTAATTCGTTTAATTCTCATTTTTTTCATCCAAAATCCTAATTATGTACACATTAGTACAATAATAACAACTATATATATATCATACTCGGAGTATATTAATTATTAGTCAAGAATTTAGTTAATTATTATTTTCAATGCACTCTCAAAGTATATAATTAAGAAAAATAAAACATTATGAGTAGTAGGTTTCGTTGATTATCGGAGCAAAGCAAGACAAAAAAGGAACTACATATGTTATAATTCAAATCCTTACGTATAATCAACTAAAAATAACAATGCAATACCTTTCTTTAAGGATTCGACATAAAAAGGAAGAAAAAAAATATATAGTACGCTAATACATCCGCATACTGACATCTTTATGATATTTTTTTGTTTGTAAAAATATTTATCAGAGTGTTTTACACACATCACCCGAGTTATTAGTTTTTATTATCATTTTTGCATTTCTAACACGTTGACCATGAGCTATTTAATAATAAATTACTAATATTCATTACAGAATATATATATGTATTAATTGAATAGCATTACTTCCGGCGATGATGTTATATTTATAATGTTGAGTATATATTATACTCTAGATACTGAAGGTAAAATACAAAGTGACAGTTTTACGACTATTGCTCTCGTAATTTAATCAAAATGACCCTTGAGAAGCAGCAGCCATTCTTTTCCGGTATATACATACGAGTAAACCAAGAGTTATATTAGTGTAATTGCAGACTCTTTGTTACTTCAATTATATTGTCTAGACAACCGGGTTGGGCGGGTTCTTTTTTATTCTCCGCCTTCTGTTGTTCGACTAATTTCCACGGTCTTTTTAGTTTTTTGAGCTTTATGGTCTACCGAAAAATTTTTTTGATGCTCCTGCCGCTCAAAAAATTCATATGCACAACATTACACAAAGAAAAGATAGCAAAAAATAAATAATTTAAGATTTTATGAAAATTAACATAAAAAATGAATTCGCTGCGGACAGGATTCGAACCTGTGCGGGTAAAACCCAATGGATTTCGAGTCCATCTCCTTAACCACTCGGACACCGCAGCTTTTGAAATTTCGTTTGACACAACGGTTTTTTGATTAATAAACGTTAAATTTACGTTGTATAAAACAATGTTGGTTCAGTTGCATGTCAGCCGATAAAAATTTCGCATGAGATAAAAAAAAAAAAAAAAAAATGAATCCGCTGCGGACAGGATTCGAACCTGTGCGGGTAAAACCCAATGGATTTCAAGTCCATCTCCTTAACCGCTCGGACACCGCAGCTTTTGAAATTCCGTTTAATACAAAGTTTATTTATTAATAAACGTTAAATTTACATTGTATAAAACAGTATTTGTTCAGTTGCATGTCAACCGATAAAAATTTCGTATGAAATGAAAAAAAAAAAAAAAAAAAAAATTCCGCTGCGGACAGGATTCGAACCTGTGCGGGTAAAACCCAATGGATTTCAAGTCCATCTCCTTAACCGCTCGGACACCGCAGCTCACGAAAGAAGACGCTTACAACACACATAACAACCAAGCGTGATATTTAAGTACAATAAAACAGTATTTTATCAGGAAAAAGTTATTATTAAAAATTATTGTTCACGAAAAAAAATTGTAGTTGCTATAACAGCTGTTTTAGTTGAAGTTAACACAAATTGGAGTAAAGAAATACCAACTCCAAGTTAGAATAACCTGAGCCACACGTGTAGTAACGCCAGCTACAATCATCAATGCTTACTACAATATTTAGTTATCAGCTCTATTTATGTATCTAGTACCTTTTACTACAGATTGGAGTACACGTTACTATGTTTTACCTATCGTGGTTAGGAAAGCCACAATTTTTTTCCGTGTGTAACATGAAAAAAAATGAATTCGCTGCGGACAGGATTCGAACCTGTGCGGGTAAAACCCAATGGATTTCAAGTCCATCTCCTTAACCGCTCGGACACCGCAGCTGATACGTAAATCGAACATTAGTTGACACTCTTAATCTCACGAACTTCTGCAGGCTTTGTTTTTAAGTAAAAACACTTCAAGCTAGATGACAACTCGAATTAAATATCTACAATAGATCATTTCTACATAAATTTCAACAATTAGCTTTTAATGAGGGAAGTTACAGTGCACTTGATGTAATAAAATATTCTCATTTGGACTTTATGTCATAAATACGTCATTAAATGTATAATGAGCTGATAGTGGTGTGATAACATTAATCACCATTAATGTATATGGACATCTGATAGATATAATTGTAATTAAGATAATTAACTCGTCATTCACAACAAATAACAATAATCATTATTGTTATCATTATTAACGTCATTAAGAGTTGAGCGATTGGCAGGCATCAAGTATCAGATACGAATATTCACAAGTTGCATACTCTACAAGCTTTTGTCATTATTGAGGCACATCCTTAAAGAGGAGAAGCGTGACGAGCTCGTTAGTGACACGCAGCTTGCACATTGTCTCGTACTGTAAATTAAATGTTCGTGACATCTCTTAAACTTTTTTTAATTTTTGCTTAAACGTTCTTAAATACAAATAATTAATTAATATAACAACAAACCCATCTCATTATATTATGCTTAACAATAAATTAACCGGCGATCTTTGTACACATGTACGCTCATTAAATATATACTATAACTTGTAACGACGTTTCGTAATTATTTAGTTCCATTACATTACAAAGTCTATAAAAAACTTGTAAAGGTTTTAGTAAACATTTTTAGGCTTAATCTCTTCTATTTACCATTCTCTTTTGTTGGCTGCTGTAGAGACTTGTTGGAATGCCTCCCCCATTTCGCGGATCATTTTTCACCGGGACAATCTTGAGTTTCATCTACACAATGCGTTGTTACCTCACCTTTCGTGACATCGCATTGTCTGACAGTGACGAATCGAAAGACCCAACTCGACTTTTCAAGTCATTGGTTTAAGAATATATATATAGATAGATAGATATATATACTATGTTGATAAATGTTTAAATAATATATAGAATAAAAAATTAAAAAACAATAAAATACATAGGGGAAGAAGGGGCAAAAGGGGGTAGGGTAGGCAAAACGGGGTACCCCCAAAATTTAATAAAAAAAAATTTTATATATTAAATGGTTTTTGTACATTCCAAAATCACTTCTGTAAATATAATTAAGCGTTACTTTGAATTTTTTTTGGTAAACTTTTTCAAAAATCAATTGTCAGTTGAAAAATATTAATGACGTTTGTTTTATGATAAAAACTATTAAAAATTTTTTTTCTTCTTTTGTATCCAATAAACGTGTAAAATATAATTTTTCTTCATGTAAATTACTTACAAAAAAATTCAACTTAATCAAATTCGTTTAAAACCTAGAATTTTTTTTTTTTACTTTTTTTAGGGGGTACCCCACTTTGCCCGCAGAAATGAAAAATTTTTCTTTTCAACGGTAACTGAAAATTTTTTCTATTTACTTTGAATATCATTGAAAAAAAAAAGATTGAGCGTATTTGAGTCCTCGAAAACTTGGTATTTTCTTAAGTACCCCCTTCTGCCCCTCCCTCCCCTATATCACAATAAAAATTCGATAGATGGCGGAGCAGCTTATATTATACATCATTCGCATGTGCACCTAAATATATGTAATATGTGTATGTGTGTTTGTATCTGATTATGATGCGCGTCTGCTTCCACGTATTTTTGTCATTGATACCATATTCGAATGTTGCCCCTGATCGAATTATTTATGTCTCCCATAAATAATCATTTAAATAATGGATGTGACTGATGCTACTCTGTACCTTATATACATTACAATAAAATTAAATTTAAAAAAACCAAAGTATTTTACCAATTACCTAAGAGTTGAATTGAATTTTTTTAAAATTTCATTCTACCTAAATAAACTCTGGTGAGCTGACTGACTTTTGTGATGAGGAAAAAAATCACAAGGTGCAACTGTTACAAGTGACGAACGTTTGTCAACTGACAGGTGACGAGAGATCCCTTTTAGTTTTATTTATTTATTTACTTTTTTTAAATTTAATTTTTAGTTTTGTATATAAATGAAGGTTTTTATTAAGCTTTATTTACACATGACGAAGCAACAAGTGTGCTATTGAGTAATTGAAGTACATAATACACTTATCACCTAATTTAATTAATAATGATTATATATATACTGTTGGTAATTAACAATTCCTTTTCTACGGTCCCCTATCTTCCAATCGACGTCATTAATCTTTATATGTATAATTACAGTGAAAATATTTTTTACACATCAACATTAAGCCGCTAAATACTAAAATGAAGTATATCTATATATATTTTCAATAAAATATAAATAGAATATTGAATAATTTTTTATTCATTAATTAATTAAAAAATAAAGATAAAGAAATAAAAAAATAAAATTAAAATATCAATTATAAAAGTTAATATTATATTCTTTCAACAGACGGTAAATATAACTGTCGCCGTAACGTCACATGTTTGCACTTCATAAAATGATTAATATGATTAATTTAATCTTAACTTACATAAAAATAAGTTATTTACTCTTCTAATTGCGATAACATTTTGTTTGATAAAATTAGACTGGATAAAAATTCTTCATACAACGCATTTTTACGTACGTCAATAGAAAATATTATAAAATTAAGAAAAACGACTACAAAATTAAATGCTTTATTATTTTTTTTTTTGCAGTATATTTTACTGATTATAATTTTTTCATTTTAAAGAGATTGGTATCGACATGAAGAGACTTTGAAGCTAACATGGTTTACAGAACATACATACATACATACATACATGAGTGTATTTTATACAAGTGCGAGCAGCAGAATTAAATGAATAAAAAAAAAAGAAAAAAAAGTGGGATTATAAGAAAAATGAATAAAATAAAAAGTAAATTGTAGTGTGTAGACTATGGCATGGGTAATTTATATTAACGATGTTTGCGGCTCTTTGAAGATCCGCGATATCCGGCTTAGCTTCTCGCGAGACAGAAAACGTGGTGAGAATACTCTCATCATATGGTTGTGGTGATTGCTCATGGTTTTCTCAGGTTAAGTCTCACCATTTAATTATCAACAACAATCACGTATATTACATTATCTACTTGTTCAAATGTATAGACTTTAAAATAAAAAAATTTTAAATATTCAGCTAATAGACCATCATAAAAAAATTATATTATTTTAGTTACTATTTGACAAGACTAAGTAATTATCTTTATGAAATTAGTATAAGCTTGATAATCATTAAAATAAGGGACTTGTCCACGAAATTTATGCGTGAAAATGTATATGAAATATACTGTAGTAATTATTTAAGTTTATAAATCTTGATGACTTTGATCTTGAAATAATTATCATGCTACTAAAATCGTAATCATAATAATAATCTAATTAAATTTAATTTTATCATTTAACTATAAATGAAGATAATGATATTTTTTAATTTTAATAGTAATTATAATTATTAATATAAAATTTTTCGTTAACTTTCTTTTCAATTAAACTTGACCACCAGCTATTTTAAATAATTTTTAATTTAATGTACTTAAGAATTTCGAGTTTTAAATTTTTACGCGCAATTTATAATTTTTTAATGCGTACATAATTACATATTTCACCGAAGTCCATAATATGTTTAAAAAATAAATAGCGACAGAGTGAGAGAGAAATAAATCCGGCTGATCGTCCTTAGGGATCGATCTCTCGAAGTAAAGGCGCACTCTCGAGTCAACTGCTACGACGGCAACGACGACGACGAAGACGTCCTTGCATCAGCATCAAACGCGCCGGCCTTTCAGTGCGTCCTCGATAGCAACGGGGCCAATGCGATGCGGTAGCATGTAAAAAAAAAAAAATTAAATAAATAAATAAATAAATGAATAAAAAACAGAGTGAAACAGGTGAGAAAAAATATTACAACCGGCCTATAAACACACAACACGATTTCTAGTGTCCATCGAATCGCTTTAACTTGCGATTACGAGCAGACTCGAGACTTTAATCTCGCGTTGAGAAACTCGATTTGTATTAGAAAACAGAATTTACAAGTATATATATACGCGTTGCTTACATTACATGTAATATACGTATTGCCATTCGTTCAATAATTAATTGAATTTATAGAGCCTTGGGCACATGATATTCCGTTCGTGCAATATCCGTTCAACTCGTTTATATATAAATCCATGATATATATGTATATTTTTTTATAATTTATTATGAAATCTATTAATTGTTTAAATATACACGGAGAGAAAATTATGGCAGCGGTTCCCATAATTTTGTGAAATTTTTTCTTATACCATCATAGGAATTACGACCATAAATTATGGGAGCGGTTCCTATAATTATAGGAATGTTTCCCATAATTATAGGAATAGTTCCTATAATTATGGGAATGATACCCATAACACTATAGGAATGGTTCCTATAATTATAGGAATGGTTCCTATAATTTATAGGAATACTTTCTATAATATTATGGGAATGATTCCCATAATGCAATTGGAATGGTTCGTATACCATTATGGGAATCATTCCCATAATATTATGGGAATAGTTCCCGTACTATTATAGGAACCATTGGGGACATCCATTAATTACGTGAGCTCATAATGGGGGGGGGGGGGGTCCAATGAAATCTCACCTCCACTTCAAAAAATATAAAATATTACAGATATTAAAAAAAAATTATTTTGAATGTTTATTTTGCCCGCTAAAAAAATCTCATGGCTATTAAAATCATTACGGTTTATTATTTTCCCGAATAGTAAAAAGAATAGTATATTAAATACCTAGGCCAGTAAAATAAGAAAACCCTAGTAGAAATGTTCAATTTTTTACTCGATTAAGTCTAGTATCTGGCTAGCGTTCATATCTAGTAACTGGCCAGCAATCTTATCCAGTAACTGGCTAGTGAAACTAGGTAAAAACTGGAAGTTGCGCCACCTATAACTGAATCGTAAACATTGGTCACACTGATGTTCTACTTATACTAGTGTATGTGTATGTTTATTTTTTCACTTTAACCTGTAAGTTGAATAATATTTAGTAAACATCAAGAAACAATACAAATAATTAACAAAAAATAAAAATTGTGTCTTTCAAAATAAAAATAATCGGTAATATATTTTAAAAAATGGATGAAGTTAAAAAAATCGACACAATAAACGAATTACGGTTGTGGGCAATCAAAACAAATACTCCAGATTGTCATCTGGACGAATTATTAAAAATTTTACGAGGAGTTATCCCAGATTTGCCAATGTGTGCAAAAACATTTCTAAATAAATGCAGTGTATCATTTGAAAAAAATAAATATCATTTTTATTGTTTTATGTTATGAATGTTTCTCGTTTTATATTTAAAAATATAATATAATAAATTAATAAATAAATTTTATAACTTTTCCGTGTATTATTATTATTATTATTATTATTATTATTATTATTATTATTATTATTATTATTATTATTATTATTATTATTATTATTATTATTATTGTTGTTGTTGTTGTTGTTGTTATTATTATAATTTTTAATTGTAATAAAATCAATATTTAAACTCAATAACCTCAAGATCAACAAGAGTCGCCATGTTTTATTTGCTATCTAGTAAAACTGGCCAGTTACTAGACAGTTACTGGATATTATACTAGCCAGTTCCTAGCTTAAGTCTAGTTAAACTAGCCAGTTACTGGCCAGATACTTGATAACGTTTCTACTAGGGAAGCCTCAGAGCACATGTTTGTCAGCCTCGGCTTCGCCCCGGCCAACAATTACATGTAATCTGAGACTTTTCTTATTTTACTGGCCTAGGTATGTAATATATACTATTAAAATATTTTTAGCGTCAATCTCACGTAAGGGAAGGGGAGGTTCAGGCAAATCTCACCTGAGGGGGGGGGGGTCTAAACTGATCGAAAAATAGCTCACGTAATTAATGGATGCCCCCATTCCTACAATATTATGGGAATGGTTCCCATATTATCATGAAAAAATTAATTTAAAGAAGTGTGGTACTCACTTCTACAATACACAGAAATATTATTAAACATAAAAACAAAAATTCAAACATTGAAAAAAAAAATCGTATTTGGCAAAAAAACATTTAAATTTTTAACAAGAATTTTTTGTCAGCACAAAACATTCAAGAAAATTCAAATTTTGGGAAATTTCTACACTATTGCGCAAAAACAAATTTTTATGATATTATAGGGATGGTTCCCATAACATTATGGGAATAGTTCCCATAATATTATAGGAACAGTTCCTATACCATTATGGGAATTATTCCCATAATGCTATGGGAACCATTCCCATAATGGTATGGGAACTATTCTCATACTATTATGGGGATGGTTCCCATAATATATAGGAACCATCCCTATAGTAGTATAGGTACTATTCCCATACCATTATGGGAACCATTCCCATAATGCATAGCAAAACTTCCTATAATTTTCTTTCCGTGTAGAAACAAACAAAAAAAAAGAAAAATTTTCAATTTGTCACGGACTCACTTAAAGCGATTCGGAAGATATATATCTACAGAAAGCATGAAAATCGTTCTACATTGGGCAGCGTAAAATAAAAAAAAATCACGAAATTCTCATGTCCCTTTAAATATATTAACGAAATGAGAAAAAAAATAAAATACATAAACATTGACGACAAAACGTTGTGTGGTCGTTATCGTGATCTTTTAATGACGGCGTCTTGGATATATTTGTATATATGTATATATATAAGCTTCTCTGATCGTCAATGTGAATTCGTATTGTATTTTACGATGAGTTTATATTATAAAATTAACATACGTCCTTGCTACCTCACTAGGACGTTTCTTTTAGTTCCAGATGCAACTGTTTCTATTTCTAAAAACCCCACACAATTGAAAGTTTATATTATTCTCTCTTTTCCATTAAAAACGTTTTTTAGTTTTTAGTGTCGTGTCTTTTTATATTTTTTTCTTTCCACATTCGATAAAATAAAATAAAAGTTTCTTGTGGGAAACGATTCAGAGTATACGGTATAATCGTTTAGCTGCCGGGACAACTCTCTGCGGTAGGTAGTTGAGTTGATCACTAGACATATCGTATTAGACTTGATAACAGACACTAAAAATGACCATTTATTTATCATTAAATACTTTTTAACCTCTTATTAAACATATTTATGATAAATAGATTCTAATAACTATACTACAATCAATATCATTTTTTTTTTAAATTTATTATTTAATTAAATAATATAAAACATTAAGCTGCTCCAATAAAGACTCGCCGACGGTGAATGTGATAACGATTAAATTTGTCAATTGACTTTCGTAACAATCTGATTTATTAACATTTATATTGCGTGCTATATATATTTATATAAAATCAAAAAAGTATCTCATTATACAGTGCGGTGAAGAAAAATGTATGCATACTTGAGTCTTTAAACTCGTGCGAGAGAACATGTATACGATGAATATTTCAGGGAATTTATCAAAGAGCCGCGCGACAACTTTTATCCACTCGCGATCGTCATTCGATAGACATTAGCGTAACAGCCCAGGGCTAATTGATGCCATTGCCAATCGCCTGATCCTCAACCTCCTGTTGCTCTTGTCTTGTCTTGTCTCCTTTTTTTTTCTTTTTCTTTTTCTTTTTTTTCATTTCTGCACTCATCGTTTACCTTTAGGATCTTATTTACTTGTATCAAATAAATAATCATCGCGCTCATTTCAATTTCAATATATGTCTTAATTATTTCAACTACAGTTCTATATATATCTAAATATAAATAAATCAAATTTTCATACTTGAAATTGATGAATAAAAAAAATAAAAATCAAACGGCCGCAATTGCAAATGAAATTTTAGTCGATAGATTTATTAAACTTAAAATTTTAGCAATAAAAGTTAAAAGATAAAAAATAAATAAAATAACAACTCGATGAGTCGGATTTCTCTCATCTTTGGCGAAGATAGGAGAATCGTGTCGACGAATGGTCGTGTCCGGCAAACAAATTGCACGATACCTCATGGTAGCTTGTTACTAACTTCTTCACCTTTCTTTTTCCTTTTTTTTTCTTCATGATTATCAATTTTTTTTTATCATATAAAATTTTACGTTTTAAATAATTAATTTTTAAATAATAGGGACAGAAAATATTTTATTAAATAGAAAAAAAAAAATGTAAACTTTATACGCAGCTTTTACTCTTAACTTTTTTCTTGCTCTTGACTTGAATTAATGTGAAATTCAATGATCGACATCACATATACGAATATCAATCAATCTCTCGCGTCCTTGATACACACTGATTTATACACCTATTACTATTTATTTATTACTCCTTTCTGCACTTTTATTTATTATTTTAAAATTATAAAATAAGTTAAATAAATACATTTATTTATTGCGTAATTTTTATATTTATTATAATTAAAATTCTAAGAGAATTAATATTAGCAATAGTAATAATAATTATATAAATACGGAGAGTTAAGTAAAGACACGTATGTAGTAGTAAGCTCCTGGGGTTAAAAAAGGGAGGAGTGAAAGTAGTTGAGTAGAGAGAGAGAGAAAGAGAAATTGTAAGATGGAAGAAGGGGAGAGGGAAGTAAAGAAATAAGGATGGTTAGGTAGCAAGCTTGTTCACGTCGTGGAATGCTTTGAAGGACCGCGAAGAGACCGACTCACGCCCTACCCGTTCTATAATCCAGAGGACTTGGATCTTGGTTGTTTTAGTCAAAAGCGTTTGTTTCAAAATAAAATAACTTGAGGATCTGCTGATGATAGACAAAGAAAAATCATACTACCTTTATAGATTCACTTTATTAATTATCACATTATCAGTAATAATCAAGTCCCAGTGGCAAACTTACGGTACATCATCTTTCTATGATTTTTATTAAAATTACATTTATTATTATTTATATAAAAATAAACTATATATATAACTATAAATAAGTAGAGTTTTTGATAATCTATCGTAAAAGTGATATACAGCCTGATGGAATGTCGGCTTGAGGTTTATTAGAGTAGATAATGATAACATCTCGAAGGCGTATCCAGTTTTATTTTTTTTTTGTTTCTTTTTTCTACCAACGGAGCAATGCGCCAAGACCAACCAGAACATTGAGCAAAACTAAAAAAACTATCATGCAGCATATAAGATTAACGCACTTATACACCCCCGTTTATTGCCTACTCGTATCACGAAAAGCATACATCACCGTCAACTTATTTTCTGCTGTAACGCTGCAGAATATAACGCGACACTACTCAGCATCAACATAATTGGTGACTACATTTAATTGATGCCCCAGCACGAGCTTCATGTCGAAAAAATATCTAAACTCACAATAAAAATGAATAACAATAAATTATAAAAATAAAATAAAAATATAAACACCCTTAAAATGTGTAAGATAAGCTGCCGCTCAAAGCTTACTAGTGTCCACACCCAGGTGTCGGTATTTAGCACGGAGATAAACTGCCGCCCACGGAGTTTGGTTTAATCTTTAGTCGTATGTATATTCAGCCCCCAAGAACCGAAATGAGAGAAAAAGAGAGAAAGCGTAGTCATGAGACAGGTGAGAGAGATATTTTTAGCTAAACCAGTCTCCATGTATAAATCTGTAGTCTGCTGAAAATAATGTCTAGAAGCTCCTCAAAGGAATGCTTACTGCCGCTTAATCATCGCGATTGTGTATCTCTTGATGACATACGAAAACTGTCGGGTTAAATAATATTACGTGTAGTTTGTAGCGATACTGATTGATGTCTGTTATGATGTCTACTTAAATATTTTTTATCTTTATAGATTATTACCAGTATTTTATAAGACCACCACAGCATCATAATAATTTATCATCTCCATCCGTAGGATTTAATTAATAGCGAAAGCATGTCTCTGGTGTTGCAAAATCTAGTATTCAGCCAAAGGCCTTTCCCATACAACCAATAGATTATGTCCATTATATTATGTACATATATACATATATATAGTCCTGCGGCAAATAGAATAAGCATTTAGAGCTATTTGCAGCAATTTCCCGTTCGTACACTACATCCTACTCATTTCCTTCCCTAATTCCAACTGTACCCGAGGTACAATGGACGCTGGCGGGCAGTGAGCATCGCAATGCGTTCAATGAAACTCTCTCCAACAGCTAAATTTGCTGTACCGCTACATAAATATGACTATTCCTCGTTTCATTTACGATAAATGCTTGGACGTTATTTTAACATCGTGATCATATCACACATTTATCGTTTCTCTTGTCCGACAATCCTCAAGTGTCAACTGATGTTGATGATACTGATGCTGGGTATGGTTGAATAGTTCCTTGGTATATATGCCATGTTTCAAATACACTAAATCGTCGAGGAATTTGGTCAAAGCTATTTTGAGCTTACAGCCGCTATTTTCATTATTATCATTATCTTTTTTTGTTTTGTTTACTTGATACCACTTTCGTTCCTGCTGCTGGTGATGACATCTAGTGAATAGTTAATGAGTAATCCGTTAAACTATTGTGTCAACATAAATTAAAAATTAAATACTTGATTGAAGCTCTGAAATCTCAAAATTATGTTATAAATTATTTTTCTTAGATCCGTGGTAACGATTATAATAAATTCCATTGTTCTTACTAAGCAATAGTCCGAGATTTATATAATGTATGTATTATTAGCATGCTACTTGACAATGGACTACTAAACTTTGTGAATTGGATACCTAAGATCTAACTATCTATGAAAGTTTTACATTCCTCTTTTCATTATTTATTCTATTCTATACATTTGTACGCACAATTCTTCTGTCATTGTCATTTATCAACAGTTTCATTAACTTTTTACCTCAATGTCAACTGACGCGATTAGAAATACTTTTATAAGAACAACAACAACAATAATAATAATTAAAATCAAAATAAGGATGATGATGATGATGATGTATTACAGATAAATGTCCATCAAAGATCGTTAGAAGCAGCAGCAGGCCTGGAATTATGTGCAGCAGCAGCAGTAGCAAGTGGTAGTGTACCTCAAGGTCAGCCAAGTAGTGCAGGATCAGTAGGATCAGCACCAAGTCCAGCATCACCACGACCTACACCCCAATCGAGACAACAATCGTTAGCAGCCGCATCACAGCCATCGAGAACTTTAGACGATGACCGATCTACGGATGGTAACGTAAACTTGATAATTATATTTTGAATCCATGGATTTGTCTTATAAAAATGGATAATTAATTACTATAAATAATCTAGGCCCAGGAACGACAGCCGATGATTCAGATGATGGTGAAAGCAGAGCGCAGTATGTTAATGCTAATTGCGTTGTCTTTACACATTACCGCGGTGATGCTGCATCTGAAGTTGAAGAACACTTTCAAAGAGCTTTAGCCCATGACAAAGTTAAAGGTTTGTTTAAAAAATTATTATTATCATTATTAGTATTATTGTTGTTATTGTTTGAACAACACTACTAACAAGCCTCCCAGTATTTTATTGTTAATTGTTGAGTGGTGATGTCTAGCTTAAAATTCTACCCACGTCACCACTAGAAGCATATAAAGAGAAAAAAAAAAGTAAGTAGCTGGTAAGCCAAAGAAGACAATGAGAAAGTGTTTTAAAATAAATAAAAATAAAAAAGGGGGTTGGCAAACGATCAGCATTGCGGCTATATCGGAGTCGTTTAAAGGCCACATTTATCCGGCCGCAACTCAGGATCATCGGTTCACTATCCTGGTTAGAATTCAAGACAACACGACCTAATTGTTACGTGCCTAGCTTTTATTCTTCTGCTTTTTCATTTTATCCTTACTCCTGCCATTATTTTATATTCCTTCATCCCTTATTTCCAACCTCACCATCACTTCCTTTTTTTTTATTCTTCTTTTTCTTAAACGCCATTCTTTTCACTCCACGTTATTCTCTCAATTTATTTTTTCTTATTTTTCCGTGTTCTTTTTCCGTACACGCACTAGCGGTAAATTAAGAGCTTCTCGTCTCTACTTGCAAGCCACAAAAGTGACGTAGATGAGCAGAATGAGGAGGCATGAATACTAAGGAACGATTTTAGCCTGTGGAATGTCAAGAGTCTAATGAACGAATATATATATATTTATATATGCACTAGACTTTCGTACAGTTTAACGTTTGAAAATCTTTTAAATTGATTTATACTTATCATCAAATGATATAATTTATAAGATCAATGGAAACACTCAAGAAATTGGTATCAGAAAAAGCTGGCGATTTTATCTCGACTTCAGAATTGCATCGAGTTTTAGCTCCATTTACAACAATGCTCCACAATTAAATATGTGATGATGTCTAAATGACGTTAATTAATTCCAGTGTTTATTTATATATACGCAAATTTAAATAAATGTTAGTTGAAGTATTTCGGGATTAGAGATTTATCAATGACGTCGTGGTACAATAAATGTAAAAGTTTCTAAATTACACTGATTTCTGAAAAAAAAATCGTAATTAAATGACGGATAACAACCAGAGAAAGGGGTATTATTTTTAAAAACATTTATTTGTTGGGCATGTGTTGATTATAATGGGTAACATACGTTTGCTCGCTACGGTTGGGTTGCATTTGAAACTGAGTAATAATACCGAGTTCTATCCGATAAATTGAGCGCGTAGTCGTTACGCGTCGTAGCGTCAAATTAACGCCTCACTAATATATGTACTCGACATGTGTATATATAATATATAACAAGATGAGAGGGGTGTTGCGTGCATCTTGATGAATATTGCCATCATCATCGAGTAGAGGAGCTCTTGTTGTTTCTCACTCGTAATATTATTGGCTGCTGATTTTTAAAAATATCGATCAAGATTTATGACTAAGAGAAATCACGAGAGTGAAATTTAAAGGTATTTAAGTTTGTACAGCATGAGTGTGTAGATTTTATGGGATGTGCAATTACTTGACGACACATACAGAGTGTAGAACAACGACGACGTCGCCGCCGCGACGGCTTGCGATCAAAGACACCGGGTGACATACGTTACAACGCTCTAAATCGGAATAACAAGCCATCGAGTCGTGTGAGGACATCAATTTTGGGTTTCTCTACTTTGGTAGTCTTCAACAGTGCAAAATAAAGTAAACAAAAAAAAAATAAATAAATAACGACTTAATATTATGAATCTTTAGAGAAAAAAAGGATGATAAGTATATAGATATACACACAAGACGTTTTGATTAATTGTCGTTATTGCGAATATGGCAAAAGACGACGTGAACGTGTTGTCAAGTGTGAGTAAATGAATAACATGCACGCATCAA
Organism: Microplitis mediator; assembly: GCF_029852145.1. Taxonomy (NCBI): domain Eukaryota; kingdom Metazoa; phylum Arthropoda; class Insecta; order Hymenoptera; family Braconidae; genus Microplitis; species Microplitis mediator. The sequence goes on along the minus strand of NC_079973.1, from coordinate 328,588 downwards.
CAGCACTCACGACATCTTTATAATGGTGAACTACTTTTGGAGTGCTGCCAAAAGCATATATCTAACTAACACATATATATCAGTAAAATAAAATGAGCTGTGTGTGTGCATCAATGAGATGTCATATTATAATTTATCTGCATATGCATTTTTTTATTCGATAATATTTGAATCTATCATTGAATTTAACTATTTGACTAACTGATGTCAATTGATCAGCGAAAAATTGACCGAATAATTTTTAACGTCAATTGTCAGTAAATTTTTCGTGATCTGACTTAAGACAAAAATGACGGCCATTTCGCATCACTAATTTCACTATTTCTAATATAAATATATATGTAGTCTTTAAATCCGCCTTATTATTTAAATAAAATAAAATAATCTCTTGAGGAATAATCCTGATGGGAATCCTTTTATATGTGTGGCTGTCTTACTCTTGGGCATTAACAGACCCATTGAGACCACGCAGTTAAGATATGCTGCACATGCATACACAAGACACAAGAATAATGCCGACTGGATAAAACCGACACTCTGTTTCTTTAATTGCGTTAATAAATAAAAGACCGTCTTTCGTGGTGGCAGTACTTAAAGAGAGAGATCGCCGCAGGAAAAACAACAGACCTGGAGAAAAGAAAAAGTATTATCAAATAAAATTAAATAAAGTTTGGTAAATAACCAACATGGAATAAGTATAAGTATATATATATGCATATACAAAGTAATAACCCAACATAATGAATATTATAAAGCAAATGATAAATTAAGGGTGCTACTAAAAGACATATTATATTAATCCTTATATAGGATCTACATACATAATATCATAATTAACAACCATGTTACTTGTACAAGTATTATATTATTATTATTAAATAAAGTAAATAAATTTTGGATGATAACAATAAGAAGAGATCGTGAAGGTAAATAAGATATGGGAAAGTAAAGGGTGTTAAAGGTTGTATTGAAATGTTAAAAAATAAAAGTAGCAGTTGGTAAAAGAGAACAATAAATAAAGAGGAAGGATCTATACTAATAGTGAGTTAGCAATATAGTGGTGATGTAGACGAATAAGAGAATAAGCCAATCCGCAAAATCCGTAGCGGCGCGTCCGAGAAGAATATTTCAAAGCATGTCCGTGTAGCAGCACCAGCACCAGTACCATCACCAGCAGCAGCAACAGCAGCTAAAGCCCGTGACTCTCTTTCTTTCTTTCTGTCTCTCTCTCCCCCAGTGCCTGCATTCCATCCGTGGGAAACAATGCGGACCTGGCTTCTTCGTCCTTCTTTCTTATTCGGTCTATCTCCGTTGTAGTTCTTCTTTATAGTATCTGTTATTGCGGGTGGTTGTATCTTCTTACAGACAGACTGGACTCTAATTCTCCCTCTCTGGGCCACGCGGCGAATTAAAATATCGCCGTTTACGATTGCCGGAAAATTTAGTGTATTCTCATTGCTGCTATTATATTATTTATTAGTCGCAATAGATGCTAATATAAGGCAACATTAATAAATATGTTGGCTTGGATGTTAACGCAAAAGCTCGATGAGTCAACAACAACAACAACAACAAACAACGACAATGACAATGACAACGACGAAAACGACAATAACGAGTTAGGGGGTAAGGGAACAGGTTCGATGATATCGCCGGAAGAGGAATGGCCCCGTGTGAAATAAGTAAAGATAGGAATCCTAAAATCCGTGTGATGGGAGAGAGAAAGAGAGAAAGAGAGGGACGACAAGCTTCTGGCTTATATTCCAAAGTGCCCGGCTTGTAAAACAACCACTCGCGTGCTTTTATTTTATTTTATAAAATTCTTTCTCTTTTATTCGTTTACTTAATATATCTATGTATGTATATTATGTTTATTAATCCTTATTCTGAACCAAAAATCTATAATATAAAATAATTATTCTTCTATATCAATAAAATAAAAAAAAAAATGATAATTATTGACTTTCAGAAAATATTCCAATGTCGACGAGGAATTTCCCACCGTCTTTCTGGAATAGTCAGCATCCGGGTGACGTGTACGAATACCCAACGGATCCTTGGCATCCTCATTATCCTCAGTATCACCACAGGTACAAACTTTTAAAGGATTGACTTTAAGAAATAATAAAAAGAAAAAAATTAACAAGCTTAAGTTTAATAATTTTTTTTGAAATGTTTATGATTAGAGCCGTCCATGAGTATCATCATCACAATATGGCGGCAGCCGCAAGCTACGGAGGGTTGTTACTCGGGGGTGCAAGAAGTCTAGGCCATCATACGTCACATCATGCGGCTCATCACGCACACGCAGCAGCAGCTTCATACAAAGACTGGACGTCTGCGACGCCTTCGCAATCCCTCGTAGACGCATCCTCAGCACCCCCCTATCACGGCCCTTACGCACCCCTATCTGGTGAGTATTGGACCTAAATATCAAACGGTCCTTTTGATCTACACATATATGACACACACGTTTATTGCTTTTCATAAAAAAAAAAAACATGTACAGTTTTAACTTTAAACAATTATTTAATTATTAATAATAATAATTCGGGGTTTTTTTCCAACACCAACCCCATGTCTGCTGTATAAAAGAATTTTACCGGTTATTTTTTCTGTAAAATTGTTATTTGTAAAACATTATTATAATATAAATATATAATTATTGTTAATTGTTATTCAGAGGTTGTCTTTAGTCTTTATTTTTTTTTTGTTTCATCTCTCATAAACTAAAATAATTTTAATTCACAATTATTATTATTATTATTGAGTGGTTTTGTTAAACGAGAGGTAAAAAAAATGCAATCTTAAAATAACTTAAGCCCAGTGCAGAAACAAGTGCGTGGGGTTGTGTTGGCCCCACTTACTCCTATTAGGCCCTCAGCCCCTCAGCCCCCGATCCTCTTGCCCCGAGTCTTTTTTTCAATCCCTCTCACTAAAAGTCTCCCATCATTATGTGACATCGTCGATCGTCCAACAATCAGTGACCACAAAATAATAAATAAAATAAAAAAACAAGCATTATAATATAACATATATCTTGTCCTCTCTTAAAGATCGCTGCATTGAGATATTAAGAAAGCCGGCTAGGCCGCATGGCTATTGATCACAATCGCAATAAAAAAATAAAAGACATGCTGAATCCTAATAATAAAAGACATCACCTTAGATATAAAAACAACCACAAACTTAAATACCATAACAACGACAATAACAATAATAACAACAATACTTTTTAAAATTAAAGTAATATAAATAGGGGAGACCGGGGCAAGACGGCCCACCTAAGCCGGTTATTATTATTTGTGGCTTTTAACCATCAAGTCGATTTACTCTTGTCCAACTTGAACTCAATTCACCAAAATTTTGGTGAAGCTCCTGAAAAAAATTTTTTTTTTTTTGGGGCAAGACGGCCCCCTCAGAAAAAAAATGAAAAAAAATTTTTTTTTTTTTTTAATTGTAAAAAAATTTCCCGCGTAACAAATGTTTATATTTTTCTCTTTAACAACTGTATTTACTTTAATATTACTCGAAATAACCTTTTTTGATATAATACGAGTCATTTTTTCACTTCTATAGAAAATTGATTATTGGTTTTTTTAACTTTTTCAAATGCTCTATTTTAATCCAAATCCATATAATTAACCAAAAAATGATATTTCTATTAAATTAATCATGACTAGGTTATAATACTATGAAATACATTTTCTTTTAGAATTTTTGAGTGGTTCATTTTGCCCCAAGTTTCACGTATTGGGCTAAAAATGAGTAAATAATCTAAATTTGTGATAATCAAAAGAAAACAAGAAAAAAAAAATTTTGGTTAATTTTTGAGGTGGGCCGTCTTGCCCCAGTCTCCCCTATGCTGTTTTTTTAATCACTCATTTTTACAGATGAGGGTTAAGTAAGCAGGGTAATTACAGTGATAATAATTGTAATGACTGGCAATAATAATAACAATTTATAAAGATATAGAGATGTGTTGGTATATATAGTATTAGTGTGTATAAGATTATATGTCATCAAGATGGGTTTTATTTTGAGGATGATGGGAGAATGGCGCGGTGTGGCTTGACGCACAGGTAGAAGAGAACAAGAAAGACGGGCGGTCCTTCAGATCCCCGCAATTAATAAGAGCTTAATGGAGGCCGCGGCCGATAGCCACACTCATCTCTTTCTATGACATTTATTTTATTATATATTTATCTTTATCATACTTTTAGTTGAAAAAGTAAGAGGAAAAAGAGAGAAAAAGAGAAAATTTTTATCTAAAAAGACTTAAATATTATTATTGTTGTTGTTTTTGTTATTGTTGATTTTTGTCATTTATTTGTTTGTCTTGTCCCGAATGTTCTTTATAATACAATATCCCTCAACTCGTGTATCAACGTTGTGGAACAAGTATCTCCTTCTTGAAGGCTCTCAGCGATATCGGCCTCTTATTTCTCAACCGAAAATGATCGCGTGCGACAAAAAGACTAAGGGAGTAGTAGCAGTAGCAGTAGTTGTAGTAGTATTAGATCGGATATATGTGTGGTCATCGTAAAACATTTAGCTGGAATAAGGTGCTCGAGACACGTCCGCAAAAAGGCGTCTCCCGCCATCATTGCTGAACAGCACAAATAACTCGATATTATTAAGGATTATATAAGACCACGAGCAGCTCGATTATTATTATTAATATATATTAAAGATCTTGCTCCCACGGCACCAGTTTTGTCCATCACATAATTATTTTTATTTGTATCAAGAGTTTTATGTTTGTTTACATTAATCAAAAAGGTATATTTTTAAATTTATGCAGCTTTTTTTTGTTATTTAAAAAAATATATTACTCAATTAAATCACCATCAATAAATATAATTATTAACATAACAACTTAATAATAACTCGAATGAATAATTGAAACTAATGGAAGCAGCAGCCACATCCAGATACAATATTATACATTGTTTTAAATAAATATGTACAAGTATTAGGGATTAAGGATTAGGAACCGGTTGGATAGTCGTCAAAAAAGTTGTCTTTTAAATTTTTTATTGAATTTATCATACGTGTAGTCTATACATGGATCGATATATAAATGTGTCATAAAGTATATCGTGGATTATAAGTAGTAGAACCCGACGCGACAGCCAATTGAGGGTGCAAAGAGCCGGCTTAAGACAAAGGAGATACGGTACCTGTTTGTCAGACAGAACCAGAACTAGTTTACGAGGTGGGCTGGTGCTTAAAAAAAGTATCCAATAATAATAGCAATATTAAAACAATAAAAAGATTGAGAACTAGGATAAGAAGGAGATGGAAAAGAAGAAGAAGAACGAAAAGAGAGAAAGGGTGTAAATGTTTGCCGGCAGTCGGTGGGGTCAGTTCGGGTGCGGGTGTATCGCTATATCATTTCTTGGGCTTTTGATGTTCTGGTGGGTTTTTTTATTTCCATATTTTCCTCTTTATTGTATCGTCGTTTTCTTAACTGAAAACTCTGGCAATGCAGTAGCAATAGCAGTAGTATCAGTAGTAGCAGTAAAAGCAGCTGTCGTTCTCCTACTTGGTTAACTCAGGACGAGCAAAGACACGCCTTCAGAGAAAACAAACCACGCCTATCTCGTTGTTGCACATTACTTTCCTGTTGTACGCTCATATATGTCGATTGAATTATTTTTATTTTTATTGTTACGTGAGATTAAGATTAAAAATAATAACAACAATTTATAATTTCGTTTAAAGTAACATTTTATTTTCAGAGAAGCTAATTGATATAATTGCCGATTTGTTAAATTTTTTACTCTACTTATAATAACTTTAAATATTTATTTATTTAATTTAATTATTGTCATTTAAAGCCAAATTTTTTATATTACTGTTAATTTTACTTCCATAATTGATTATTCAAATTTCTCAACTGAAATTTGCCAATTTTTTAAAATCAGTAGTTCAAGTCACTGGTAGGGAGACCGGGGCAAGACGGCCCACCTAAGCCGGTTATTATTATTTGTGGCTTTTAACCATCAAGTCGATTTACTCTTGTCCAACTTGAACTCAATTCACCAAAATTTTGGTGAAGCTCCTGAAAAAAAAATTTTTTTTTTGGGGCAAGACGGCCCCCTCAGAAAAAAAATGAAAAAAAAAATTTTTTTTTTAATTGTAAAAAAATTTCCCGCGTAACAAATGTTTATATTTTTCTCTTTAACAACTGTATTTACTTTAATATTACTCGAAATAACCTTTTTTGATATAATACGAGTCATTTTTTCACTTCTGTAGAAAAAAATTGAGTGTTTTGGTGAATTGAAAATAAACTTCATTTGACATTTTTAATGAATTTCGATTTCAAATTTGATTTTTGTATACTACGTGTCTTATTAGTGAAAGTTAATGAATTTATGGCATAATCTATTAAAAAGTAATGATTGGTCACATTAAGAATTGCTATCTTAGATACTGATTTTTCCAGCCGAAAATTGCCCCAATTATATGAACAAATTAAAAGTTATTTAATAAAAAATAACAATTGATTAATAATTATTTTTCTATTGAATAAAAAATTGATTATTGGTTTTTTTAACTTTTTCAAATGCTCTATTTTAATCCAAATCCATATAATTAACCAAAAAATGATATTTCTATTAAATTAATCATGACTAGGTTATAATACTATGAAATACATTTTCTTTTAGAATTTTTGAGTGGTTCATTTTGCCCCAAGTTTCACGTATCGGGCTAAAAATGAGTAAATAATCTAAATTTGTGATAATCAAAAGAAAACAAGAAAAAAAATTTTTGGTTAATTTTTGAGGTGGGCCTTCTTGCCCCAGGTGGGCCGTCTTGCCCCGGTCTCCCCTATACGATACAGCAAATATATATTATATAAATTACTGAAGATGATTCATTATGGTCCAACTAAATAAGAGTTTTATCTCCTCACTGATAATAGTAAAATGGTATTATTTCGCGAAAGTCTATACCATGATATACACGATGCAATATATACATATATATAGGTGTAGGATATATATACGGTATACAGAATACAAGACTGACCAAACGGGTTCTGAAGAATTTGCTTATAGGAATGTAAACTACGTTCACTATTTAAACTGGCGTGCGCTACTGCCGTAGTATGGATCCAACTACTCTGTCATTCCTGGTAATAGTCATTACGTCGTGTCTTACTCTCGAGAAATCTCTCGATCAATTGCCACCTGGTGCTGATGCTGCCGCTACTACTGCTGCTGCTGCTACTGATTAATATTCGTTTCACAATTTACTTCTTATATATGTACTTAATACAAAATAATGTAATTATTTCTTAAAGAATTAAGTACTTCCGCATGTGATACTAAATAAATAGTGACAGTAGAACAATCGATAAATAAATAAATATATAAATTAACATTATTTTTATTATTATTTCTGCGGCTAGAAACATGTTTTTTTTTTTAATTTAGAAAAGTAATTAACGTTTAAATTAAATACTCAACTTTCATTACCCAAGTAGATATTCGGTATACATCACAAGTACCTATTTAGGCATCAAATCATTACATATATTTATATGTACTCGTTTAAACTCTCGAGTAATTATGTAATTTCGTAAATTATAGAGTGGATAAAATATAAGACTAAATACGTTATTTAAGTGTGACGATTGAGGAAAATAAAGGGGTCTGATAATAAAATATATCGCGTTACTGATGCCATAAGGGCGTATCCCGAAAAAAATACCCTTGAAAAGGCATAAGGGCGTATAAAAAATTTTTCCGGGAATCGACGTAGTTATGCCTGAAACGGGCAGAAATGCAAAAAAAAAATTTTGTACGCCCTTATGGCACCCGGGGTATCCACTAAGGGCCATAAGGGCGTACAAAAAAAATTTTTTTCGGGAAACGACGTATTTTTACTTTAAATGCATAGAAATGATGAAAATTTTTTTTTCAAATTTGAAATTAACTTTGATCAAAATTTTTTGGAATACTTTGATTCAAACTGATCACTCTCAATCACAAATAAAGGGATCAAAGTTAATTTCAAATTTGAAAAAAAAATTTTTTCATCATTTCTATGCATTTAAAGTAAAAATTCGTTGTTTCCCGAAAAAATGTTTTTTTGTACACCCTTATGGCCCTTAGTGGATATCCCGGGTGCCTTAAGGGCGTACAAAAATTTTTTTTGCATTTCCGCCTGTTTTGGGCATAACTACATCGATTCCCGAAAAAAATTTATTGGTACGCCCTTATGGCATTTGACGCGATATAATTTAAAACTCTAGCTCATCGTGGGTTAGATTATTATTTTAAAGAGGGCGAAAGAGTGGATGTACAAGTGGTACTCTTACTACTTACGCGGCAGTAGATACCGACACTCAAATACTTAGTATATAAACACCGTGAAAAATTTGCGGAGTAAACGCGAATCAAATCCGGAGTGAATGCGAAGTGGATGATTTTTTATTCATTTAATTTCCTTAGATAGTAAATTTCACTCCGGAGTGAAGTTTATTATAAAATTCCGGAACTCCAAGTGACGGAGTAAATTCGGATTGAAAAAAAATCCGTATTCACTCCAAACTCACTTCCGATTTTTTACAGTGCTTATATATTCATATTTATTAATTATTCAAAAAAAACTTATAATGTGTAAAATAAAAAAAAAACATAAGCAAATTATGTATATATATTTAAATTGAAAAGTGATGAAAGGTGATAGCCTGATAGCATATGAAAGTGTTGATACAGCCGGGCGTCACGTCCTGGCACGCGCCTCAAAAATGGCGTCGTCTTGACGTCACGCGATTCCTGTAAAGTTTTCAATACATATACAAGTACGTAAGTGTGCATGATGATAGAAAAAGATATGATGGTAACGCCATGAGTAAGTTAGAAAGAAAAACTACTATATCTATCCATCCATCTACATGTGCATGTATAAATGTTAGTAAGGGTTAGTGAGCAAGTAAATGAGGGTTCTTGGGGTGTTGGTGTGTGAATGTATGTGAGGAGAGAAAGAGAAGAGAATAGAAATAAAAGCGTGTATGAGCTCGTATCCGGGGATGGCCAGCAATTCGAGGATTGGTCAGCAGCTTAAGTGGAGGGAGTGGTCGCAAACGGGCTTCGCTAAATCGATCTCTCGATTCTCTACTCATGCACTCATTCTATTATATTTTTGCTATCTCTATGCATATATATAACATCATAAATATATACATATACATATTTAAAAAAAAAAATTTTAATTATTGAGGCCTCTTGAAATAAGATTTTATTTAGGGGAAGGGGGGGCAAAACGGGATACTTAACGAAAAATTTAGTTTTTAGGGACATAAATATCGTAAATTGGCTTCATTTTGATTCTATTTGAAATAAATATAACGAATTTTAGACTGCCATCAGAAAAAAAATTTTTATTTTCTGCGGGCAAAATGGGATACCCCAAAAAAAAGTAAATTTTTTTTTTTTTTTTCAAGTGAATAAAATTGATGTAATAATGTCTTTCTGAATTGATGTACGTAATAAAATTTATTCTCAACATATTTTTAAAGAAGTTTTTCCTTGTTATTTCTTTTCAAAATTTGAAATTGGCGCCAATATTGTACTTTTCGCAAAAAATATAAAAATGTTTTTTTTTAGCTTTTAATAGTGTAAAATGATACTAGATGTCATTTTTGACCATTTTCGAAAGTTTTTCTATAAAAAAAAATTTTGACGAAATTTTGAGGGTATCCCATTTTGCCGGCCTATCCCGTTTTGCCCCCCTTCCTCTAATTTTAAATAATATACAGATAAATAGTAATACGGGTATAATTTAACAGTATTTAGAAAAAAAAACAACTTATGAGTAAAGAGTTATTGCGCTATTCAAGTAGTTGGTTTATTGGATTCCAATTTAAGCTCAAGAGTTTTTTTGACCCCTGTTGATAAGGGTCATCACAATGGTTCTTATTTTTTTTTATGCTCATGCATATACATAATCATGCTTCCATAGATACAACCCCTGACTGAAATAAGAAAAAAAAAACTCGACATGAAGCAGAGGGTTTTACATTTCATTAAACTTTTTCATATTTAAATTCAATACTTTGTTCGGTTGTCTTCTTTGTGTTGATTATCTTCTGAATTAAAAATAGTCAAATCGTCCTTTTAAAAAAACAAGTGATTTGTAACAATACACCTATTAATTAATTATACTCTAAATTATTTAAATGTTGGAATAAATAAAAAGAATAAATAATAAAATTTCATTCATATCTTTGATATATATATACAGGAATATTATATTCACGTACCAACTCTCAACATTAAAGTGAATCCATTTCCTTTACCCTCAGGATTTCAATTGCTTTTCCATTCCTCTGTACACAATAACTCTGCTGGCTTTGAGGTTTACTTCAATAAATATATAAAAACTGATATATTTAACTTTTAATTTAATATCAATCGTTATGAGGTTAAATACTCGTGTGAATTGTAATTTGTCGAAGTTGGGAAAATATTATTTTATTACACACATGCGTGAGATAGATAATGGCAGTGAAGAGACAAATATTTGACAGATTACATATAATAATGGTGAATGATGAGATAATATATCTTTTGATGATCCATTAAATTGTATATAAATATATAGATATGCATTGATATTATTTGCCGGTGTATCGTGTTTTCTTCTTTCTCTTATTATTATTATAATTATTATCCTTTAAGGGTTGGAAATAGTATTTACTAGGGGTGTTGGCTAACCCGAACAATATTGCTACTATTTGCTAAGTCACGGAGTCAACCCCAGTGTCTACACTGTATATGTACTCTATATATAATTGTACAGGAAGATGTAGGGAGAGAGAAATTAATAGGGCTGGTAATACCATCATCCCCATAAATCATTTCCTCTTATTATATTCTTAAATATTCTAATCATATATTTATTGACATCATTATTATTATTATTATTATTGTCATCATTTACTATAATATCTGAACAATTTAAATATTTTCTCTAAAAATATATGAAAATTAAAATATAATAATAAAATGTCTCAGCTCGACTTCCCCTAGCGCATATCTATCATCAATTTTCCGATTCACTGAATTTCAATCAAATAACACTCACCGACATTCTTTTTTATCACTCATACACTTGAAGATAAAATCGTTTTTGACTATTTTCTAACATGTATATATAGATAGTATATAAAACATATATGTATAGCTTTGACTTTGAAGTATAATAATAATAATAATAATAATATGACGATGAGTGGTATATATATTATCAGTAGCGTATCAGCAAAAGTACCGACAGAATCATATAGAAACAGCAGCAGGTATAAAACGTTTCTTATATATAGAGCACGCGTTTGACACGTGCATACTTTATGTCGAGTTTTAACTATCGTTTTATTAACTCACTCATCTTGAAATTAATTCCCATTGATAGCCTTATTTGTATATATATATTTTTATATTTTATAGCTTGTAAAGTTGAGCAGGTATTTTTGGATGTATTTTTAGACACGAGTCGACACGTGCTCATCTGAGCTAAAAAGATATATATCATATAGATCTTTAATAATCTCGTTCTTGATGATGATATTTAGTCATTGAAACAGTTATAATGATCAAATATATGTTATATAGTGGTGTCTATTTAAGTTTTTAGTGAGATCGTCACAGAGTTGTCACTTACCGCATGCCAAATAGCAGATTATCATTAACGATAATAAATCAAAAATTTGTATCAATAAATACAACGAAATTTTGTATGAACCTTTTATTCAAAGATTCAAGATTATAAATTTGAATATACATATAAAGCAGATCTCATAAATAAGATGTTAACTCGATTGTCAATCTTTATTTTATTTTAAACTTTTTATTGAATGATACGATGACTTATAGATGAGTAGAGTATGAGAATTAAAATGTCCGTTTGATTTCTTTGGTCTCTACTATCTCTCATGTCTCACAGCGGGTGCCATCAACAAAGACTTACCCTCCGTACCATCACTCAAATATTTACTTATTTTTATTTTCACTTTTTTTTTATTTGTTGTAAAATAGTGGAAGGGGGGGGGGGGGGCAAAACGGGATAGGCCGGCAAAATGGGATATCCTCAAAATTTCGTCAAAATTTTTTTTTCTCGAAAAACTTTCGAAAATGGTCAAAAATGACATCTAGTATCATTTTACACGATTAAAAGCTAAAAAATAACATTTTTATATTTTTTGCGAAAAGTATAATATTGGCGCCAATTTCAAATTTTGAAAAGAAATAACAAGGAAAAACTTCTTTAAAAATATGTTGAGAGTAAATTTTATTACTTACATCAATTTAGAAGGACATTATTACATCAATTTTATTCACTTAAAAAAAAAAAAAAAAAATTTACTTTTTTTTGGGGTATCCCATTTTGCCCGCAGAAAATAAAAATTTTTTTTCCGATGGCAGTCTAAAATTCGTTATATTTATTTCAAATAGAATCAAAATGAAGCCAATTTACGATATTTATGTCCCTGAAAACTAAATTTTTCGTTAAGTATCCTGTTTTGCCCCCCCCCCCTTCCCCTATATGTAATAATAAAATCATTTTTATAAATTTATAAGTGTTAATATTATTATTTGTTTTTTTTTTCAGGTCTTGATCCTCAAGTTCAAGATTCCAAAGATCTCTACTGGTTCTAGAAAATATCCTGAGTCATAAAAAAGGATGCAGTTAGAAAAATATAATTAATTAATTAATTGAATAATAATAATAATGAATAAAATAAAAAACTTTTTTATATATATTTAATTTGAAAAACGCAAAAGTGAAAGAACTGTTTGTTAAAATGTTATAAATATCGATAAAAGTGAATGAACGAAAGAAAAAAAAATAAGTTGTAATGTCAAGTGTATATAGTGTTGCCTAATTACTGTAAGAAATGTGTTAGTTATTCATAAACTAAGACTATTAAATACATATTAGTAAATTTGCGTGCACTATTTATCAAAAATGACTGCTGTGAACTGATGCTGAGATTTTGATTTAACGTAGTGTGAAAATTAGTGATTAAATAAATAAATAAAAAAATTAAATTTGTAAATTGTCAAAAAAAAAATATTATTTATTGAGTAATAATTTTGCCATGTATATCACTTATCGCTGTGTAATAATTTTCCTGTAACAAAGTAGTAAAATAATTTGTTATCAATTAATTAAAATTATTCATCGATCAATTTATCATAAATATCATCATCAGATCTATTAACTTTAATTTATATTATAGATTATTATTTTAAACAAAAATAAATAAAATAAAACAGTTGAAATTCTTTTAAATTCATTTTATAAAATCTACAATTGAATCATTTTTTTTTCTTTTCTAATTATATCCACGCGTCTCTGTGGCGTTAAAATAAATAATTTCTATCTCATGTTATCGTCATATATGTGTTGAATAAACAAAACCGTCGACTATCATATAAAATGATAAAATATATTTTAAAATTTCGTCGTCAATGTTAATGACCTTTTTTGCTCTTTAAATTTAGTTATTAATTAATATACATCTCAGTATATATATAAAGCATAAAAAATTTAAAAAAAATGATATAATTTTGATTTCAACCGCTCAAACAAACATCTGGTCTTTAAAAATCAAATGTCAAATTGACGTTTCATTCAGCACACATGGTTTTAAATTAAAGAGCTGGGATTTCAGTGTCAATGCATCAGCCTCAAAGACCATCCGACTATATATATATATATAATTATATGTTACTAACGAGATGAGAAAACTAGCAATTAACTGGGACACCTCATTGCGGAAGTAAGCCTCATGGATAACGTGTTGTCTTGTTCACTTGTCAGCAATTTCAAGGGACATATATATATTTAATTTTTTTTTTTAACTTCTACCGGAAGAATATTAGTTTTTTGACGACACTGTAACATATATCAGTTGATAAATATTTAATTGACCGTTGTTTGCTCGTATCTTTATCCATCTTTAGTAAAATCGTTAGTATTAATAATGCCGCCTGTGGACCGAGAAAAGGGATGACAAAGAACTCAATCCCCGAGCAGACCTTTTTCCACACGGGAATCCATATTCAAAGGACCCTGCATCATCATTAATCAGGTACTAGAAATAATATTCCTAATATAATATATCTTTAGTTTATTTTATTGGTAGAAATTTCTCATGATAAATATTAATATACAGGAAATACCTCAAGAATAAAATATAATTCATTATTATCTCAAAAATCTAAATTCGATGAAATTTTGTTCTACTTTTTTTTATCATAAGATCCCTTAATTTGGCTTAATAGTAATTAATGAATTAATTTTTTTTCCCATTTTAATTTCTGAAATAGATATTTATGGCAGGTGTACAAATATACTCGATAATTTAAGATTACAAAAATAAATTGTTGTTTGCGTAATTATTAAGAAATGTTTAATTATTGATACGGTAATATATTTAACAACTTAATTATCTTTAAAATAATAATTATACTTGTGTTATTTACTCGTGTGTTGTATATGATAGCGAACCATATAAATTAAAAATAGATTCATTTTTTTTTTAATTATAAAAAATACGTTAATAATGAAAATAATAAAATATAGGTTATATTAATATGATATTAAATGTAATAAAAAAAATTTAATAAACGGTAGTCGGCCGGTAAATCTACGGGGACACTAAAATAAATCGTCGTCGAGTTTTAGAGAAGCTGTTGGCAGGGGAAAATAGTGGTCTTGATGCTAAGAGATAAAGAATAAAAGAACGGACATAAGAATTAAAAATAAAAAGGATGTAGAGAAAGAAATACCGGCTAACATGAGAAATTTTTAAGTCCAGAATTTAAAACAAATAATAGGCGGTAAGATTTACGTGAGTCTTTAATTTTAAATTCACACTTTTGTAATTACCAAAAATTCATAATTTTAATCATTTTTTTTTCATGTTTGTTTTTTTTAATTAATATATTACATTCTTTTTTTTTCTGCATACAAATTTCCGGTCTTTTTGCGACAAATTTTTTTATTGCAGTTTTATTTCAACACTTATTTTTTATATGAATTTTTTAAAAATACATAATTCATTGATGCATATAATATGTGACACATTTGTATTATGAAATAAAGCATGTGTGTTGTGCGATGTTGGTATTTAAGACATGGAAAAACCGGGTGCAGGAAACCACGTGAGGCCCACGTGCAGAGAACACAAATAAAACTATAATATTTAAATATATACATATGTTGACTTGTTATATAACTAATGCTTGCATTAAAACAGATTGTATATTAAAATAATATAACTTATTGGGATCATTCAATTAAATGGCAATTATAATTATACACGGAAAGAAAATTATAGCAGTGGTTCCCATAATTTTGTGAAATTTTTTCCTATACCATCATAGGAATTACGACCATAAATTATGGGAGCGCTTCCTATAATTATAGGAATGTTTCCCATAATTATAGGAATAGTACCTATAATTATGGGAATGATACCCATAACACTATAGGAATGGTTCCTATAATTATAGGAATGGTTCCTATAATTTCTAGGAATACTTTCTATAATATTATGGGAATCATTTCTATAATTTATGGGAATGGTTCCTATAATAGTATGGGAACTATTCCCATAATATTATGGGAATAGTTCCCATACTATTATAGGAACCATTCCTATAATATTATGGGAATGGTTCCCATATTATCATGAAAAAATTAATTTAAAGAAGTGTGGTAATCACTTCTACAATACACAGAAATATTATTATACATAAAAACAAAAATTCAAACATTGAAAAAAAAAATCGTATTTGGCAAAAAAAAATTAAAATTTTTAACAAGAATTTTTTGTCAGCACAAAACATTCAAGAAAATTCAAATTTTGGGAAATTTCTACACTATTGTGCAAAAAAAAAATTTTATGATATTATAGGGATGGTTCCCATAACATTATGGGAATAGTTCCCATAATATTATAGGAATAGTTCCTATCCCAATATGGGAACCATTCTTATAATAGTATGGGAATGATTCCCATACCATTATGGGATGGATCCCATAATGATATGGGAACCATTCCCATAATGGTATGGGAACTATTCTCATACTATTATGGGGATGGTTCTTATAATATATGGGAACCATCCCTATAGTAGTATAGGTACTATTCCCATACCATTATGGGAACCATTCCCATAATGCATAGCAAAACTTCCCATAATTTTCTTTCCGTGTAGATAAATAATAAATGAAAATAATTAAAGCATTAGTGAAATAGATAGCATCCGATTGAATAGACATAGAGGTTGTGATAATTAAATACCATGGGGGTGTAAACATCCCTCGCGTGGACCTCGAATACATTTCAGGGGTTTAATAATATTGAATATTGCCCAGCAGACATGTCTGCTGATCAGGAGGATGAGAATAATGATCCAACCGCTGACATTATTATTATTAGTACTATATGTAATAAACAATAAATACTACAACATTATATTATTATGAGTTATTGATGCAGAATGATGATATTACAGGTTAAAAAGTAGCGTTAAATAAAAAATAGACAGCAAAATGATTATTGATGAACAAAAAGAGAGAATGAGGGAGTCGGTAGGAGTTGGTAAGAGTTGGTAGTAGTAGACGGAAGAAAATAAAATATAATAATAATAATGAAATGAACTGAGAGGGTTTAATCGCGCGCCGTGTTGTCGGCAATCCTCTCGATGACGTAGTAACGTTGCCGCGGTTAACAAAGAACGAAAAAACGTCTAGGAATGTTGGCGGACATATTTCAACAGTGTCACCTACTATAAGAGGTCCTGTCCCATGCGCCTCTTGTTTTATCTTTATGGCGATCTATCTAAGGACTACCGATCGCCGTTTTGAACCATATTTTTTTTTTAATTTATTTAATTTACATTTTTTTTTTTACTTTAATTTTATAATGCCAAAGTATAATGATCATAATTATTATTATTATTTGAATAATTTTTCTTTCAATGCATGATACACCTGTCATTTGTATATATTATTGAATTTTTTATGGTCTTTTGTATAAATACATTTAACAGTTGAATGGATCCCCGACGAGTGTCTTTTGAAGGGTGTATATGTTAAATGTTCTAGTTAATAAGAAACACGTGCAACACGATTCATCTATTTATTACACTCCCTGTTCAAACTATTTTCAATTCACTTTTAATAAAAAAAAAAATCACCCCGTATTGATTTTTTTTTATTAAATTAAATTAATGTGATTAATTGTAATAATTGATATTATTATTATTTCTAATAAAAAAAAGGACATTGAATGAGGTTAAAAAGACTAAAAACTAGGGAAAAATCGAGTGCTCATGAATACAAGCTCCTTCTTTACAAACCTTTTTTTTTCTTTCTCTCTTATTTTTCCTTACTCTCTATCGTACTAGAAAGACGTAAAATGCGTTTATATTCTCTCTACCTTTACCTCTATATAGGAGGATCAGGAGTTGCTGCAGCAGTAGAAGCACCAGAAGCAGCAGCATCCACTTGGGTAAGCACCCGTGGAATGTCTTCATTAAAATACCCGAGCTCATCATTTATGCAGAGCAAAAACGAGCAGAGTGATGCTGATGCTAAAGCAGTAGCACCATCACCATCACACCACCATCATCACCAGCTCCAACAGTTACTACACAAGCTTTTACTTTTATATATACACGTCTTATGAATTATTATTTAATTTACCCTTTTTATTTATTATCTTTGTCATAAAAAATAATAATGAATATAACGATTATGATGGCGTGGGAACAATAATGCAATAAAATTATAGAATCATCGTGATCTCTCGATCGTCATCATCATCATCATCATCGTCATTATTATCATCGATCTTACTTACCTTTCATTTTGAATAACGCATACTAAATCAATACATTTTATCTGTTATTTATTTGGTCTGAGCAGGCCTCTAGTGTCTATCTATCTAAAACCTGTGTCTTTGCGATAGACCCCACACGAGTTAAGACATACTCTCCCATCAGTTCGATTTATTACTATAAACCAATACATTCAAATAAAATACCGATATATACAAACATTATTGGATCAAATTTGCACGGGGAAAAAATAATTACAGAGAAAAATACTACAGTGATAACAAAATATTATTAATAATGATGACGTGTATATAGAGTGTTATATAGTTTTAAGTGGTTAGGAACTTTAATAAAGCAAGAATATCAGTGTGAGATACGACTGTTAGATAAGTCACTTCTAACTCCCGTCGAGATTTTGGTGACTAGCGCGACGGGACGCATGTCTCTACAGTCTCCAACAGTCTCTACAATCTCGAGACGTTTCTTGATCATCAAGTGAATACATAAAAAAAAAAAAAAAGAATGATCAAGATCAAGATGAGATGGAAGATCCATGTTATTACATATTTCAGTATTAGGACGCATGATTTTCAAAATTTTATCGTGTTTCTTATCAGGTATTGCTTGTTAGTTATTTCATGTATCGATTTTGTAATTTTTTTTTTGTTTTAAATAAATTGATTGTCACCAAACACAATATTATAAAATATTTCGGAATTAGTGATAAAAGCTATTGTCAGTCATGAGAGTAAGTGAGATTCTCTATAGTATCCCAATATTCTAGTAGCAGTAGTAGTAGTAATGGTAGTTGTTGGTGAGTTATATAGAGTTGAGATGGATGATAATAGGAAGTACATAAAGTGGGCGATAGTGGGTGATAAGAGACGAGTTAGGGTCGTAATTCAACATAACAGCGGAGTAGTAGGTAAGGGATAGAGGGAAAGAGAGTATGAGCATCAGGGATATGGAAAGCGCCAACGACGCCGACGACGATGATGGCAATGACGACGACGACATAGCAAAGTCCGTTTGGGTTGTGGCGTCCAGCTGTTGGAATATGCATACAATGAGACGTAAGCCATCCGTCCATGTCGAAAACCGCGATAGTGAGGCTTGACATTCCTTACATTACGTCTCTCTATATCTCTCTACGTCTCTGTACGCCTCTCTACTGTTCTCCTCCTCCCCATATCCTTCTCCTTTTACTCCTACTGTCTTGTATACGCTAAACTCTACATGCTTGTGTATATGTCCGACTTGACAGCTTCCTGTCGTACTACAATCCAGACGATGAATTCGATTACTACGATATAGATAACATTAAATACGTATAAGTGCAAACCATATACGACGATAAATTTACTCACTCACTCATGTTGATGATAGACACCATCAGATTATTATTTTTGTACTTTACGCTACTTGTGGTGTCTACAACATGTCTCATCGCTAATATATACAAATACTTTTTAAATGCTTTACATTTTAGGTTTATATATATATTTGCCTAAGTATATGCGTTACCAAATATTCAAAATTTTTTTATTTTTATTATGGGGATCAGTCTAGTGGATAAACACGACTCGTAAATGAACATCATTTAATTTTTACTTCCATCTATTTTTGAGACTTTAATCAGAATTACACAAAATGTGTAATTGACAACTTTTAGAAGTTAACTTGTGATTTTGTTGAATCCTTCTGTATAAAAATATTCTATACATAAGAATATGACAGTTCATTCACTAATTAAGAATTCATTTGCTGTCTCAGCCAGCGAATTTCCGAAAAATACTTATGTCTATACTTATTAGAGCAATAGGAGTAATTAGTACTATTTTTAGTTCATGTAATAAAAACAAAAATACATATATTTTTTAAATACTTGATTTATATCAATATTTTATTTTACAATATGCATTTAATTATACATAATAATATTAACAATAATAGTTACAATAAAACTGCTCATTCTTAAAAACATAGAAATATAAATTTAATTATTGTAAATTAAAAGCGCCATTATGTATGTATTTTTTTTTTTCATTATTTACGAATATTCATTGAATAAAGAAAAAATACATATTTTTAAATACGTTGAAATACATTTAAATATGTTATTTATATTTAATACTTTTTAGCTGAAAATATATATATTTTTTTGTTTAATTTTTCTTAAATATATATATATATTTTTTTGTTGCAGTTAAGATTTTTCGTTATTGCTTATTATATAATTATTGTTATACTGACTTAACATTAGTTAATGTAATCTAAATTTACAATAAAAATTTATGACTTTAGTGGATTATGAATTGACTAAACTGGATTGTTTGATTTTTGTTGGATTAAATAAACTTAAGTGTTGTCTCAAAAAGCCTTAAATGATCAGATGTGATGTTATATTTTAATATAAAATAAAATATTTGGTTGAAATAAATAATAAAAATATATATATATATATATATATATATATATATATATATATATTTTATACTGCAGCTGTATGTTAGACTCTTGTTATATTAAAAGGGCACAATGGACATTCCGTAGTTGTTGTATCGTCTCGACTGATTCCCCAATTTGCATGTCGATATTTTCTCTGTGGCAATGCCATCAATGTTGTAAGTAGGCATAATGCGATTAAGCAAATTATCAAAAACTGAAAAAAAAAAAAAAAGTTCATCAATATGAATCGTTTTGTTAAATTATTCTAAAATATATTTTTATTCTATAAAATTAACTCTATTATTTATAAAATACGAAATTTTTAAATGAGTAGATCTCAAAAAGATAAATCTAATAATAATGTGGAATGTTTCGTTAATAAATTCGGCGTAATGTTAAAAAAAAAATTAAAAAATTGCAGTTTTATATAAAAAATAAAAAAGTAAACTATAATTTCTCAGCATTAAAATTTTTTACTAGCTCAATAATTTATTAAAATGATAATTCGAAAATTAAATTTATCCATCTGTATTTTTTTTTGTGCAATTAAATTATTTTTCACTTATTTAAAATTTTAGAAAATTTATTGATAACTGCAATCACATTACACAATTATTTTTTTTTAACAATTAATTACTATTAAAACTCCGTTAATAACTATACTTAAAATATATATTGTTAATATGACACTCACGCGAGACATAATTTTCCAAGTAATTGGGATTCAAAATATTAAAATAATCGTAATTATTATTTTCACAGATTTATTTAACGTATTTCACTTGAAGAGGTTTCAACTGATACTGACTTGTCGCTGGATAAGTATCTATAGTATATATATATGGATACACGTGTACTTAAGTGAATATACCTCCGGTACCCCCATGTAGGATTTGTTTGATTATCTACGTCAATTTAGTTTGGAAGCTGGGTTAATTATTTTAGTGCCTCTTATCACTTCTATTTCGTATTTTATTATTTAGTCAGTGATCACTACAATATCAGTCTAAATATTTATTTCTCTGAAACGTATAATTTTTACTGAGAATTATAACAATAAGTCACTTTTTTTTTCACATTTTAAATTCCTTTTAAAAAACTTGAACTTATATTATAATTTGCACAAAAAAAACGTATTAATATTTAAAAAAATCGACGAAAATTAATTAAAAGCCTACAGATTAATTATTTTATTACGTCTTATCAGTTTACTATCTTTGTTATTTCGTAAGAGATTTACTAAAATCTAAGTTTAGATGTTTGCTGTCAGAGTAGAAAACAAGTTTACTTACTAAACCTCATTACGTCACATACATGTCGCTACACTCAATGTGATTTACTGGAACCATAAAAATATATTATATATATAATTCAATGCCATTACATCATAAATTTTTTTTCTCAACGCAGGCAATCAACTCGTGACAAATATTTTTTCAATTTGGAAAAAAAAAATTTCTTTATTTTAAAAATATTTTTTTATAATTTTTTTGATAAATTTTTATTGTCTCATCCCTGCTGTTGTCATCGTAACATGGGTCACGTCAACGACAAGAACGAGCTATACGATTGGGCGTTAGGGTTGTTGTCGCCATGGAAACAACTCACCCCTATTTCAATGTATACCCACCACTTTTAACAACCACCACAACTACACATACACATACAATACAATATATAGATATATAGATATACGAGAAAACAGCGCTCGAGAATAAGCGAATAACTCGTGAAAACACGTAAATTAAACGCACTATGAGGGTTGATGGCTCGGAATGAGAGCAACCAGTACTGATATAGCCTATAGGTCTTTCTACTGAAACATACCCGTCACCCGTAATCCGTCATAAAATAATATATTAAATCGTACTCCTATTTTAAGTATATCTAGTGGCTTACGAAATCCCATAATGACTCCTTTTTTATTTTTTTAAATTTATTTCCATTACTGTAATTAACTCCTGATGCACTTTGACTAATCTTTTTTTAACTCCATTATTAATCGTTAGCATGATATAGATTATGTCTATATCAAATCAAAAATTCAAAGTTGACAAATATTGTAAATTCTTTAATATTGCCTATAGGTTGTGTCATGTTAAATATTTAAGTTATTTCAACTATTTATCACTTTATGAAAATAATAAAATACTTTCAGAATGATTGGCGTGAATATCATTTATTTACTTAAAAATTGGCGTTATTGTAAATAAATATAGGGGAGGGTGGGGCAGAGCGGCCCCCCTGAAATTTTGATCAAAAAAAAAATTTTTTTTTTCGACTAATTACTATAAATCCGATATGTTTGCGCATTTTTACCCCTACGCATGACATTTGGGGCAAAATGAACAAGCCCAAAATTTCGAAAAAGTGATTTTTTCATATTTTTATCGTCAAATTAAAAAAAAATTATTATAATTCCACATTTCTAGCCCTACGCATAACACCTGGGGCAAAATGGACCAGCCGAAACTTCCGAAAAAATTATTTTTTCATATTTTTCGGCCGTTTCTTTATGTAAGAGGCAAATTTGGTCACTAAAAATTTATAAAAATTAAATTTTTTTTTTTAGTTGATAAATTTTTGAAATAAAGTAAAATTATAGAATTGATTTTTTTTTTATTAAATAACAATTAGTAATTAAGGTAATCGAGAGTGAACGATTTTTTACGCTTTAAAAAATTTTTTTCGAGTAATATAAAGCCAAAAATAGTTGTCAAGAGAAAGAAATACATTCTTAATGATGAAAACAATTTAAAAAAAAAAAAAAAACGAAAAAAAAAAATTTTTTTATCACTTTTTGGAGGGGGGCCGCTCTGCCCCACAAAAAAAATTTTTTTTTTTCAGAATTTTGGCAAAATGTCCATAAATTTGTTCGAAATAGGACAAAAGTAAAGTGATCTTATGGTTGAAAGCCACAAAAAATAATCATTGGCTTAGGGGGGCCGCTCTGCCCCACCCTCCCCTACAAGGGAAAAAAAATATGGAAAATTTAAGTTGAATAATAATAACAATTTTCTTTTTTTTTAATGTACATTTATTCATAAAATACTTAAATGAATTGTCGGTTGTTAAAATATTTGACGTACTGTAAGCAATAAATAAAATCTTAATATAATTAAACAAATAATAATTTTATTGGGAATGTGTAAAGATAAATGTACGACGCATTACGCATTTGACATATAACATTACACAACACTAAAGTATGTGTGTGTTGATATATATTTGGTAAGAACGTTAAATACTCGCGAAGGTATCTGGTCCAACAGACATACTTATATATTAAAAATGTCAGTGCATTGACTAGATAGATAACACACATACTCATCTCTTATTATTTGTTAGTATAACTATCTTTTGACAATTATATGTCAGCTTCAATATTGCTAACCTTGCTGCGTAATTTATGAATAGTAATAATTATAGAGTTGACAAAAACAAAATTTGTTTATATTTTGAGTATGTATCGAATATATGGATGATATGTAATGGAGTATATAGAGTATTATAGTTCAGATGTTTGAGTGGTCGGCGTCCTTTGTCGTTCTTTTCGTACGGGCATGGCAGAGGGTTTTTACCCTTACTGTTGGAATCCACGAAACACTTTTACGTACGCGCTCAAACCCATTGAAATGCAACTCGCGTTCCCTATACTGGTCCATCACCCTCACCTACTCATCCGTCGTCCATTTTATAGCCCTCATCCTTCTCCAGCTTAATACATTTAGGAGCTCTCTCTTTCCCTCTTTCGTTCACCCGCAACTTTTATTTAGCTATAGAACGTATTTATATACATGTGTGTGGATGTATAAGATTCACTGGACGATAAACCACTAATCCTCATCGTGTAGTGAGTTCGGGTGCTCTCTGCGATCTGCGATGATCAATCTTAGACTTTTTATGATCCTGTTGCAGCATTTGATGCCCTGATGTTGACAACGTTGTAGTTTTTAAGTATTGCAGCGACGTTTAATCGTTTGAGAGAATATAACCATGACTTTGTACTTTGTGTGACAGTGTGTATATATCAGAGATTGAAAAAAAAAATATTATAAAGGCCAAATAAAAAATTTTATAAATTTTATTTATTTTTTTCATAATTGTCACTAGAGCCAGAAAATTTTTAAAAAATACAGTACACGTCCTTTGACTTGACCTAAACGATGACCTAGACAGTTGACGAGTGCTTCCGCAATAAGTTGTAAGAATCAAAGGATGCACTGCGTTTGAGAAAACGGGGAATTTTTATTGTATCATTAATCAAGGTTAAAGTAGTGACATACCATTCAGACTTGGCAATGTAACTCCACTATATAGATATATATATATATATATACTTGTTAATGCGAATATTCGCGCTTTCTAACCACCAGTCGGCATTTATTAAAAGAGCGGAAGAGAAAGAGAAAGAGACCTTTCAACAATAACAACTACGATATGTTCATTATATACCAACTTAATATTGTTATTATAATTATTGTTATCATTTTTTTTAATAGACTAATTGATAAATATAAAAATAAAATACCGAGTGTAAATAGTTTACTGCTTGATGACAATCGTCGATGTAATTATGCTAGTAGTAATTAAATCTTGCCGTCAATTGTTATAATAATTAAACATCATTTATCTTGATAATTTCTGTAATAAAAAAAAGTAATTATTTGCTTAAGGTACCAGACGATTCTCGATTTTTCTAGAAATTTCCAATAAAAGTTATTCGCACACAGCTAAAATTATGTACGGCGCAATTAATGAGTTAATGATTAATATATATATGTATAAAAAACCTTAATAAAATAAAAATGATAATGATTAGGCACATTAGTCAGGTGACTTTTTTTTTGTTTAATTATAATTACTAAGCCGTATCATCAGTGACGACAGCAAGTACGGATAATAGTATTAATAAGTCTTGAATAAATATTGGAGTATATCAATTACCTTAAATACAAGAAAAAGAAAGAATAGTTTAAAGCATTGATAAGATTATCTATTGTTTACTTAAATCTTATATCAAGGAAAAGAATTTTTATTTTACTCGTTTAAATATTTAATAATTTTTTTAATTATTTCATTTACCAAAATAACTCATTATTGTTTCATTTATTTTTTTCGCGGCACGTGTGAGGAAATATTTATTCTTTTTTTTTTTTTTTTTTTTTTTTATTATCACTTTTAAGCGGTTGTAAAACATTTTATAAACAGAAAAAAATTTTAAATCATGAAAAATATATTAGGATAAAGTTAATTATTAATAAAATTAATACCGTAAATTTAAAAATTTTTTTTTCCATAAAAAATTACAACAAATAAATTTAACCCGCTAGCTATAGAGAGCGCCACATTCTGGAGTTACCACAAACATTATGGTATATTTTGAAATTCAATTTTGTACATAAGACTTAACGACTGAAGGACGTAGCGTAGTTTATATTTTCATCCGAAAATTTCATCAATACTTGGAAAAACTTTTATCCATCCGCTGATAATATTGAGTATATATATACGTCTATTATCATATATATATAAAAAATAAAAAAAATCGATTGAACGTGCGAGACAGCGTTGTCAAATTTCCAGATTATTTTAATTACCTGATCAGGCGAATCACAACAGAGTAACTATTAAAATATAATTCCGTCAGATTTAAGTGATCATAATAATTATTTATCAGAGAAAGTACTCTCGGCCCAATTATATATTTGGGTCATGAGTATCTATTACAACTGTAAGTAGTATTTTATATTTGCTCCAAAAGCTAAATACTTTTTTTACCAAAAATTATTTAAATTAAATAATAATAGCAATATTTTGATACAGTTTATCAAAATGAGTCCATGGTCTTCACGCAGATATTTTCGCGTGACACCTCTACGAGCGCTATGTGCTTTTCTATTCATCAGTGCTCTTTTCTGGTATAATCTTGGAAGAGAAAACTTACCACCGCCACCGTGTAGTGTACCAGAGGAATTTACCGAGAGATTACATGAATTAGTTTACAGGTAATAAAAAAATACAACATCCTAGTAGAAAAAAAAAAATAAAAAAATAAGTGGCATCGATCTTATAAATTTCAGAGTACATTTGGTGTTGACTAAATTGGGTATTGTTAATTTTCTTTGTTTCGGAGCCCTATGGGGTCAAGTTAGAATTGGACGAGCTCTTCCTTGGGCTCGTAAAATAGAACTTTGCCTTGTGGACACAATGAGAGATGATGTATTAATCACAAAAGCCTTCCGTGATGCTGGATTAAGTGCCACTTATATGTATACTTCTGGTATTTATCGTGTTCAGGAGCATGAGATAGGAGAGGCGTCAGCCAGAGTTGAAATAATTGTTTTTGAACAAGACACTGTGGTAAGTTTACTTATTCTTTACTTTTTTACTCCAATCAGAAATGAATGTAAATTTATTTTTAATAATATTTTATCGTTAAAAGACTCAGATGATGAGAAGAGTTGGTTGGACAAGAAGAGTATTACCGCCAGACTGTGAATTATCACCAAGTCTTCAGTGCTTCCCACCACAGTTGGTAATCCCGCCATTGCCGGCCAAGCAATTTGGCGGGAGACTTATTCCCGTTCCGAGAGAGGGTATTGAATTGCAAAAGTATCACTATCCTAATAATTGGTGGCTCGAAATAAAGCCAACTGATTGCGTTGAGCTCAATCAACAAGCAACATAATAATAATAATAATTATTATTATTATTTTTTATTTATTACAATGAAAGTACATAAAGTATGGACGTAAATGACTTATATACAATTGGAATATAATTTTTTTAAATTTATATAAATATCGTACTGCTTCCGTTGATATATTTATTATTATTATTAATAGTAATAATAATAACAGTACAGACTTTTTTTTATTAGAATTGCTTTTTGATAAAAAAAAAAAATATATGTATTAAAATCTAGTCATTCCGCAATATTTAAATGAGAGTTATTTTTATACTCTCTTATTTAGTAATTAATTAATTAATTTAGTAGAATTAATAATTTAAATAAATAATTGTTGTACACACAATTTGTAGTTGCAATCAACTGATTAATTACACCAAATATTATGTAGTCATTTATTTAATTATTAATATGCCAGTTAATTGTTATATAATAAAAATCATATCAAATAATGAATAATGTAGAGTTAATTTATTTAGCAAATTTTTAACTTTTCTTTTGTTGTTAAATATAAAGACTATAAATAACAAGACATTCGGATAAACATTACTAAAATATAATCTATTAAAACATTTTTAACATTCACCTTGACTTTCGCTAGACTCAAAAGACTTGAGTTATAACAGCTATAAAACAAAAGTAGTAAAAATATCCAGCAACATAAAAGTAAATTTGCTTTCTCCTAATAGTAATTGTTTAGTTTATAATAAATAATTATTTATTTATCTGTTAAAATTATATTTCTATATATAAGTTTCCTTAATTGATAATTATTTGCTAATTAAAAATGACAATATTTATCGCAACTATCAGATTGGATAGAAATTTAATAGACGATTGATTGAAGTATTTCCTTATTTCACTAAAAATTAAAATTACATAGAAACAAAACTCTCTATTCTAACAGCAGCATCTAGTTGATAGTCGAGTAGTGAATGAACCACGAAAGGG
Organism: Microplitis mediator; assembly: GCF_029852145.1. Lineage (NCBI taxonomy): Eukaryota > Metazoa > Arthropoda > Insecta > Hymenoptera > Braconidae > Microplitis > Microplitis mediator. Next base: position 300,622 of record NC_079973.1, on the reverse strand, counting down.
GGAAGTATAAAACCAAGACACTATTCTGAACTTACTATTAAAATCTATTGGCACTTTAAACAGGCAACTTGTTTCATCTTATTTATTTATTTTTTTTTTTCTGTCATTTTAATTTTATCAATACATTTTATTATTATTAAATATTTTAAAATGAGTGAAATATATTACTGGTGATAGACTTTTTAATACAGATAGAGAATGAATAAAAATGTATGTATGAGTGATATAAAATAAAGGTACAAAAAATAAAAGTAAAAAACGTAAATTGTGTATTAAATTGGACGTGTTTTTTTTTATTTTAGTTTTTATATATATTAGGACTGGTGATTATTTTTGTGGCTTTGGTAGATTTGTCAGTGGGGTACAAACCTGTGAGATCCTTAAAATATTATCGTCCAAAACCTTGGGGATATCGCCGATCACAATGGCACAGATATTCACATTCACATAAAAGTCTAGTGAAAAAACGTCGCCCGAAGTTGTCTCATTATCCTCCTCAATGGTGAGAAAAATTTTAAATTTTATTTTATCTGTATAAGAAATTTATACATGATTTTATTCAAATATGTATCAACGTACTGGATATTAAAATGAACGTACACAATAATTAATATTGTCGTTG